>NW_027396878.1:0-126522 GCF_047715825.1 Aspergillus stella-maris | reverse complement strand
TAATGATATCGAATGTCGATGTGCTTTGATCTCTTGGTCTGCATATCAGAGGTAGTAAGATCAATAGCTCCCTTGTTGTCCATGTACAGTGGGATGCTTGGTGCAGGCGAAGTGTCAAAAAGTCGTAGATCCTTCATGATCTCGCGGATCCAATAGGCTTCGCGCGATGCCTCTGAAGCAGCAATGTATTCTGCTTCATTAGAGCTAGTTGCCACGCATGTTTGGCGTTTTGCTTGCCAGGCAATGGGTCCGCCTGCAAGCTTAAAGACGTAACCGCCTACTGATCGGCGCGCTTTCGTATGAGGTCCTCCCCAATCGGAATCGGTATAGGCGTTTGGAGGTCCTATATCGGCAATATCACGCTGGTATTTGATTCCTAGCGTACGAGTGCCTTTCAGATATTTGATCACATGTATAAGAGCTGCCCAGCATTTTGCTGTGGGCGCTGCATTGAATTCAGCAAGAAAGCAAGCTGCTCTGCTTATATCTGGCCTAGTCTTTGTAGCAAGATACTGCAGGCTGCCTGTACCGCGTTGATATTCCTTGATGTTGGTAGCTGGATCAGGTGTATCATCAATTATAGTACCAGGATCAAGAGGTGACTTGGTTGGGTGGGCATCATATAGCCCAAATGAATTGACAAGTTCGTCAATATTGTCTTCCTGCGACAGTTGTATACCGGCAGGTGTTGTTTTGATATTCATGCCTAAATATCGCTTGAATTCAGGCACTTCCTTAATCTCAAATCGAGATTTCAAGTTCTCAAGCGCTTGTATGGCGTCTTGGGTATCTTCACCAACAATCATGAAGTCATCGACGTGGGTAGTGATGTATAGCTTCTTAACATCGTGTATGAAGAGACTGGAGTCATGTGGTGAGGCTTTGAATCCTATAGATTCAAGGTAGGCGCGTAGATCATCGTACCATAGGCGCGCGGATGGGGTCAGGCCATATAGGGATTGGCGAAGTGCGCAAACAAGCGTACCTGGTTCCCCTTCAGTGAATCCGAGCGGCTGGTGCATATAGATTGGTTGGCCTTTTAGCTTTGCATTTAGAAATGCTAGAACTGCATCTGCTTGAATAATATGCCAGCCTTTCTGGGCGCTGACTGCAAGTAATATGCGGGAAGTGGTAGGGTCAACTACTGGCGCGTATGTTGTACCTTCAAAGGCTGATTTATCAAGAAGGTTTCCTCTGATCACCCATCGCGCCTTGTACCGGATAGAATCGTCTGGGTTAAGCTTCTTTTTAAATACCCATCGGCCTGGTATAGGGCGGGTGCCAGCAGGCATGTCAGATTTGCGAATCAAGTCCCAACAGTGTTTCTTCTTTAGAGTATTAATCTCCTCTAGCATTGCCTTAAGCCATTGAGCTGATTCGGGGCCTGATATGGCTTCCTTGTACGATTTCGGCTCAGGTAGATGTGATTTGGTAGACTTTAGGATAGCGAATCCTTTGGCAGGTTGGTAGAACTCGTCTCTAGAGGTGATATCGGCTACATCCTCTATAGGCAGGTCCTTGCTTGTTGTGACAGCCTCGTGTGGCTTGTCTGTAGTAGCCTTGTGTGGCTTGGGTGTTGTAGCCTCGTACGGCTTGTTTTGTAGAGGGCTGAATTCCTCATTAATTGAAATATCGCTAGTTTCACGGAGCTGGTTGGTCTCGGGGTCCCAAATGATATAGATATGAGAGCCTCGATATCCAACAACATGAACTTTCTTAGAACGGGGATCAAGCTTGCCAGTAGGCTTGCCTGCAGACTTTGAAGCTCCATGAAGGTGCATCCAAGCAGGTGATCCAAACTTGATTAGGTGCTCGATATCTGCATCGCCATTCGTCCAAGCTGAATATGGAGTTACATGCGTACACGGTTGAACATTGGGATCGCTTATTGGTGCCATAGGCCGTCGGTCGTTGTACAGCGGTGTTCTCGTAGGCGTTTGATTCATATGGTTGACGGCTGTTTGAAGCGCTTGTGGCCATAGCCATCTTGGTAACTCTGAATTAAATAGGTTGGCGCGCGTACGCTGTAGAACTGTTTGAATTCCGCGTTCGCTGACACCATCTTGCCATGGAGAATCGGCAGTAGTGGGTTCCCATACTATGCCGTATGTTTGGCAGATCTTCTTGACTGTTTCGGTAATGAATTCGCGATCACTTCGTACGAAAGCAGGTGGATTAAATCCTTGATTCTTGATGTGTTCCAGCCATCCCTGAAGGGTAGGAATAGCTTCATCCCTTGTACGAAGGGTGTAGATCCACCGGTATCGAGTGGCGTCGTCGGTGATTAACATGAAATAACGGATATTCTTGATACCTGGCGGGGCTTCTTCATCCTTGCAATCTAGTGTTGCGCCGCCGCCTGCAATATCAATATGGATTCGTGCTAGAATCTTTGTAGCACGTGGAGCAGGGTCCTTGGAGCTCCGCCTTTTCTGCTTTGCTTGTCTGCAGATATCGCAGAATGCAAGGGTTCTCTTTCCCTTAATCTTCAAGAGCTTTTGTTGCTCAAGTCTTATTATAGCTCGAAAATGAATATGGGATAGGCGTTGGTGCCATTCCTGCATGGTTGCTGTAGGTAAAGCAGGGCTATGTTCTGTCTTCTTCTCTGCATGTCTAATTGACCTTGTCGTACATGCAATTGGTTTGATCTGATATCGATCTGTTTTCTCCCCTGGGTAGGCGTCTAGGGAAACTCCTGTAGGTGATGTAATAAGGAAGCGTTTCTCTGTGACATTACCAAGTAGGGATAAGTTAAAGCGTTGCTTATCCAACTGGCAGAAGGATAGCAGGTTCGTCTTTATTGTAGACGCGTATTGTACATCGGGAACCTCCATGCCATAGACTAGTACGGTCCCGATCCCAGTAATCTGATGTGTATGACCACCGGCATCATCTATTTCTGCCTTGTAGTCTCTAAAGTTGGTAAAGGCTTCGCGCCTATTAGAGACATGAAAGTCGGCAGCTGTATCAAGAAGCCATTGGGGGTCTTCTTCCTTCCTTGGTTGTATAATTGCAATTGAATTTGCTTGAGGATGGTTTCGCAGAACTAGTTCTTGGCCTGTTGATTGGTCCTTGTTGCTGCCACGTGGTGTTGGATTCCAGGGATGCCTGGGGGCCTTTTCTGGATGTAGCTTCCAACAATCCTCTGTCTTATGGAAACCTCTACCACATGCTTGGCAATTAGGCTTTGCACGTGGAGGCTTGGTGTTTTGACCATCATGCTGGCTATCGCGCGGGCTGTCGCGCGGGCCATCGCGTTTTGTACGGGGAAAATCCTTGGTGGATTCAGAAGGGCTCATTCGGAGTTTTGTCTCAAGCTTGAATTCTTGAGGGTCTTGGGGAATATACTTGTTGCTTGTGGAATAGGATCGAGCAACTAGTTGATCTGCAAGAGTTGCGATATCGAGGTTCTTTATCGCTCCTCGGCCACATGAATAGAACTCGTCTAGCTTCGTACGAACAAAGTTCTGTTGCCATTGACCTAGGGAACAGATAAAGATATCATGGATCAGGTCTTTGAATGATAGGTCCATTTGTTCAAGCTTTGCCGCGATTCGCTGGAAATCGCGTACCATTGCCGGGTAGTTGCCTTGGGGATTCATATCAAGCAGGGCTTTGACATTCATTAATCGTTCCTCGGCTGTTGAAATGCCATATGTTGATGTGAGCTTAGCCCACAGCTCTGCCGCTATTGTAGAATCTGCCCAGCTAATTGTTTCTTGAATATCGGGTGCAATTGTTGATAGAATCCTAGTATGGAGGATCTCATTTCTTGCCTGCCATTTGGCAATATCAATTTCATTATAGCCATATGGTGGCTGGGTTTGATCAAGCATGTCCTTGGCTTTAATCAAGTAGGCGTCCATGAGAATAGAATTGCGCCATGTGGTATAGTTACTTCGGCCGTTAAGAATAATTGGCTTTCGTGCTTTGAACTTCAAGTCGGCAAGTCTCTGGATACGATCCTGCTCGCGATTGATAAGATCTAGCTGTCGAAGCTCTGCATCTTGATTATAGGATGTATCTTGATTGATTTCTTGGCGTATTTGCTGTGTAGGGGATTGCTCTTGTTCCCTTTTATGCATTTCTCGCCTTATCTCTTCTCGTAGTTGTTGAAGGAGTCTTGGAGATATTTCCTCCATGGTGGTTGTTTCGTCCGATTGGTCGTCGTCAGCCGATTCGGTCGATGTCTGTTCGTCGGTAGATACGGGGGTCTCCGGTTCGTATGTACGATTTCTTGTCGTCATTTGGAATTGTACTTCGTTTGGTTTAGTGCCTCGTGAAGCTTTTGGTGGCATTCTAGCGAAAGATGCCTTTATCGTGGTCCATCCAGGGGTAATGCACGATATTGTTGTTACCCCCCCTTGTACGGGTTTGGGGTGCTGAAAATTGGTATAGCAAGTTGCTCAGGGCTTCGGGAATCGATTCTGTATATCTATATCCAACATGAAGTCGAATTCCCTAAGCATAGAGGGGTCATAACCTGTGGGAAGCGATGGATTGATCTCCTATTGGGTGGCCGGTACGGCCAGCTATCTAAGGTGCTAATGGATGACTAAGCGAGGTCGACCCCTAGGGGCAGGCGGTGCCGGACGGCAGTATGCTCCGACACATGACACGAGTCACCTGATGCACGCGCCCTGTCGACCCAAACAGGAAGTCGCAACCGCAGCCACCTTTACCGTTACCCCCTCGCCAACTCACTTCCCTTCTTCCCACCAACTCTCCACCACCAACCCCTTTCAAGGTAACAACAACCACTCAGACCCTCTTTTATGCCCCTCTTATCTTTTCCCCCGCGCTTCTCCATCCACTCCTCCACTATTCCTGCATATGATCGCGGCCCGTACACTGCCATCAGCTCTTTCCACCACCATCCTCCTGCTCGGTACGGGTTCAGTCCGAGGTCTTGCATCAGCTGGTCGTTGTACTGTATCAATTAGCATTTACCAGTGTCACAATATATCAATGACTTACTGGAAGTGTGTCTACATTGAGTCCAACTCCAGTCAACCGACTCCACACCACATCCTCTGCAACAGTCTCATACACATCTTCCGTATCAGCGAGAGGGCTGTCTTGACCCTCGTCGAGGCCGCCTGTGAGAAAGACCGCTATCCAAAGTGCTTGTACTTCTGCTACCACACCCACAGCTCCAATGTACACTGCCCCTAACACCGCGAACGAACGGTCGCCTTCTGCAGCTAATGACGGTGAGGCGAGACGTCGGAAGAGTCGATACGCGCTGGTTGCGGGTTCCGTTGCATGCTTGAAAAGGTCTTGATCGAAGTTTGAGCGTAACCTGGACTCGACCTCTTGCTCTCGCGCTTCCCAAGCGTTACCCGCCTTGGAGTCCGAGAATGGCAGACCTAGCTGATCAAAGAGCTCCGGCGGATCGAATGGAATGGTACAAGAAGACTTCCATCCTGTGGCATGCACAATGAGGTCGACTTCAACACTAGTACCATTGGCAAGCTTGAGGCCGGCACTTTCCGACTCACTCGATATGTGCGCGATACTTGATCGATGAATGTGCACATTTGGACTCCGAATCGTCTCCCAGAGATCCGAATGGTTGGCGATTCCACCAGGCGAAGTGCATTCAATGACACTGAACTGTCAGCTTTGAAGACAGTATGAGCGGGGTGCCTACTTTTCACTTGGCCGCAGCTTTCCCATTTTTGGCTGCAAATCGTACTGCGCAAAGGCGTGGATATCCGCATCCACTCCCTTCCATAGGTGTCGTATCAATGCTCGTCCTACAGGATTCCCATGAAGAATTCTCCGCACCCACGAACCTTTCAGACGAGGAATCGAACATAATGACGGCCACGATATTTGCTTCGGGATCTCATTGACGCATGTGCTCATCAGTCCCACTACTCGCGTGCAGACAGCCTGATCGCTAGGAACCGTCTTCTTGCCCAGTTGCGCCGTCGGTCGAGTCATCCAAGCTGGTCCATGTCCATCCTCGCGGATAATCCAGTGTACCTGTACTGGGTCTTTGGGGCGCACACCGACATTGAAAGACTCGCTATTGCAATGAAGGGATCCGAAGAGATGAATGAAGTCAAATGCCGATTTTGCTCCGCCATACACGGCTACCGATCTGGGTGGGTGCAAGTGCCTTTTTTTCTCTTTGACTCTTTTCCTCTGTGGAATTGGCTCGTATCCTAGAGTGTCGCGACAGTATTGTCCAAGGTCTTTGGCATGGATCTCGGGAATTGGGCGATTGCCGGTACGAGGTATATCCGGGACATTGGGGTCAGAGGTCAGTCCGGTAGCAAGTATCAGCTTGTCGCATGTCACAGTAAGAGGTGTAGATGACTTTGTCTCGAGGATCTCCAGCTTCCATTCCTTTGAAGGAAGTCTTGAAATTCGAGTAACCTGCAATCAATGGTAAGTCAGATATACAACCACAACTAAAAGAGCAAAGGATAGAACTAACCTTCCAATTCAACCGTATCCTCCTGGATAAATCCCACTTCTCACTCCAAACATGCAAATACCGATTAATTTTCCACCCAGGAATAAACATCTTCTCATCCTCCCTCTCACCACAATCATACTCGTCATCCGGCACAGCCTCCCTCAAAGAAAGATCACTAAACTCATAATGCCCGTACGAATTCTGACTTAGCAAATTGGGGTAGAGACGCTCGGATGCCCATGTCCCGCCTATATCTGACGCGCTGTCGATGATCAACACGTCATTCACAGGGTCACTCTCTTTTCCCTGCGTGTTATTTGTGCCGTCGTCTGATGGTGCTGTCTTGGTGGTGTTTGTGTTGTTATTGTAAGTTCCCGTAACCTGCAAATAAGTCTTCGCAGCAATAAGACCGTAGAATCCTGCGCCAACGACAACAATTTGCGGCATGTTGAACTTCCAATAGTAGTTGGCGACAAGTCGCTTGAATTATCCAAAATGAAGTGCGAGTAAGCCACGCCTTGGTGTTCTTGTGCTTGAGCTAGAGCAGACTAATAATACGGTGTCTTGTGTTGGTGGTGGAGTATATATCTTAGTTAGGTAGTTAAGTAGAGCGGCCGGGGAACAATCGGTGCTACGCGGGGAGATCCTATTGTTCTCTGCACAAAGAGGCGCGCATGGAAACAACTTGGCGCTGTAGCCGTTTGCGTGAAGGCTTGCCGATCGTTCTTTTATTTGATTCTACTTGATTTGGAGAGGGTTGCTCAGATTGTTGGTCGCGCAGACTGTATTCATCATCTCATTCAATTCGGTTGAATCATGGGCTGCTCTATCTAGATCCTAGCTGTGGCTGGTGCTGACGCTGATGCTGTACCGGAAATGCCCATATCTCCTAGCGCTGCTGTTGCGTCGACGTCGTCGACAATGGTGACCTTGATGCTGGGTGTTCCTCGGTCGGCGCATAATTCCAGCGCCTCTTTCGCGCGTTCCAGTGGGAATGTGTGCGACACCAGCGGCTTCAGATCTAGTAAGCCTGCGTCCAAGACTGCCATTGCTGGTGGCCATGTATCGCGGTACCGGTTGATAAACTTGAGGTCGATCTCTGCTAGACTCAGGTGCATAAAGGGGAGATTGTTCATTTCTGCCTTGCCGACGCCGATCACCACCACTATGCCACCGCGTCGTGCTGTAAATGCTGCTGTCACGATACTGCTTTCGACTCCCGTGCATTCGAGTACTCGGTCGGGCGCGCAGTACTCGCCCTCGCCGAAGAGTGTGCGAATTGCTTTGGCGTTCCCTTGAGCATCGAGCTTCGGGTTGATTTGGTATGTAACGGCAGAGGGGAGGAAGGTCTGTGCAAAGGCGAGTCGACTCGCGTCGATGTCTGTGATCACCACGGGGTGTGCACCGGAGGCGCGTGCTGCTGAGGCTGCAATAAGACCGATGGGTCCAGCACCACAGACGACAACGCCCCGACCGAGCTCAATGTGTGCAACTTGAATTCCGCGCATGACAACGCTAAGTGGTTCGAGGAGGGCGCCGTCTAGATAGGAGAGGTTGGGAGGGAGTCTACCGGTTGCCATTAGACATTGCTTTTTGGAATATAGGATTGAGCATACTTGTGCAGCCACTTCGCGGGATGGACCTTGTATCGCTGCAGCGTGCCAGCATAGGGGTAAACACCAGCGAACTGAACATCCTCACACAGGTTATATCGCCCGTCATCGCAGAGGAAGCAGTTTTCGCAGGGAACGCCCGGTTCAACAGCGACGCGGTCGCCTAGCCAATCCGTTAGGACTCTGTCACTTTCTGGGTTCCTTGTAACCTACCTGGCTTCAAATCTGTAACGCCTTCTCCAACTTTCAAGACAACACCCGCCGCTTCATGACCGATAATGCAGTCGCCGTGGAATACGAGCTCGCCGATGCGACCGGTCTTCCAGAAGTGTAAGTCCGACCCGCAGACTCCGGTCGCTTTGATCTGGAGGAGCACTTCGCCCTTGCCGGGAGAATGTATAGGCGCTTCAACAAGCTTGATCTGGTGATCCGCTGTGATCTGTAGCGAAGGGTTAGGGAGGAAGGACATGGCGAGGATGAGAATGGATGTGAGAGTGAAAAATTACTGAGACGGGCAAAGAAAGGGCGAGGCGCCACGACAGCAAATATAAGGCCACCTTGGAGCACGGCGCGATAAACCAAAGGCAACTGGAGCCTCCGGAGGAATTCCGAGGGTTGACTCGTGGAGGAATAGCAAGCACGGCGCGGGGGTTGCTCCAGAATTTCCCCATTGGGAGGGCAGTGCCTCTGGTTGCCACTTTCGGTAATCCTGCCTCTATCGCCGGTTATAAAGTACTGCAAGTCCGCGCTGGCCTTTGACCTGGCAAGTTTCTCTCTGTCACATTATCGATCATCATGACAATCCCACTGGTGAACGGCTCCAGCAGCGAGCATGATACCGTGCTCAAGACGTTCCGGCTTCTCATTGCCGATTTGTGCCAGCAGTTCGGTGGTGGCCATCCTGGGTATGTAACTTTGACCAAACAACTGAGATTCAACTAACAAGACAGTGGCGCGATTGGTATGGCCGCCATTGGAGTCGCTCTCTGGCGCTACGTGATGCGATACGCACCGCATACTCCCGACTTCTTCAACCGCGACCGTTTCGTGCTGTCCAACGGCCACACCTGTCTCTTCCAATACACATTCCTCCACTTGACTGGTTACAAGGCCATGACCTTCGACCAGCTCAAGTCATACCACTCGGACCGCGTTGATGCGCTGTGCCCCGGCCATCCCGAAATCGAGCACGAAGGCATCGAAGTCACGACGGGGCCTCTCGGCCAAGGTGTCGCAAACGCAGTCGGATTGGCAATGGCAACAAAGAACCTGGCTGCCACGTACAACCGCCCCGGATACGACGTGGTCAACAACCACACGTGGTGCATGATCGGTGATGCCTGTTTGCAGGAAGGTGTCGCTCTGGAAGCTATTTCGCTGGCTGGTCACTGGAAGCTAAACAACCTGACTATCATGTACGACAACAACCAGATCACCTGCGACGGTTCCGTCGACCTCACAAACACCGAAGATGTTAATGCCAAGATGCGCGCATGCGGGTGGGACGTTATCGACGTCGAGGATGGCTGCTATGATGTCGAAGGACTGGTTCAGGCGCTGTCCAAGGCTCGGGCCTCCACAGAGAAGCCCACTTTCATCAACGTGCGTACAGTCATCGGTTTGGACAGCAAGGTTGCCGGTCAAGCAGCTGCCCACGGTGCTGCTTTTGGTGTTGAGGATGTCGCAAACATGAAGCGCAAGCTTGGCTTCAACCCCGAGGAGCACTTCCACATTGGTGACCCCGCGCGCGAGTTCTTTGGTGAGCTCCCTGCCCGCGGCGAAGGCTTCGTCAGGGAGTGGGAGGACCTCGTCCAGAAGTATTGCGAAGCACACCCAGAACTCGGCGAGGAATTCCAGCGTCGCGTGCGCGGCGAGCTGCCAGCCGACTGGCAAAAAAAGATCCCTACTGAGTTCCCCGACAAGGCCACTGCCACCCGTGCCTCTTCTGGTCTTGTCTTCAACCCCCTTGCACAGTCCATCAACTCGTTTATGGTTGGAACCGCCGATCTGTCACCATCAGTCAACATGATCTGGAAGGGCAAAGTTGACTTCCAACACGTACGTCTGATAACCCATAACCTCTTACCCATGCTAACGATCACAGCCTGATCTCAAAACCACATGCGGCATCAATGGCGACTACTCTGGTCGCTATATTCACTATGGTGTTCGTGAGCACGCCATGGCCGCAGTCTCCAACGGTCTTGCTGCGTACAACCCGGGCACCTTTGTCCCTATCACATCCTCCTTCTTCATGTTCTACCTGTATGCCGCACCAGCCGTCCGCATGGGCGCCCTCCAACATCTCCAAGTTATCCACGCCGCAACCCACGACTCAGTCGGTATGGGCGAAGACGGCCCAACTCACCAACCGATTGAACTCGCCTCGTTGTACCGCGCCATGCCAAACCTCCTCTTCATTCGTCCTGGTGACAGTGAAGAAACGGCCGGAGCCTGGATCGCCGCCATTAACGCGAATAAGTCCTCGTCCATTATCTCCACATCCCGCCACACCCTCCCCCAACTCAAACAGACCCGCCGCGATGGAGTGCTTAAGGGCGCTTATATCCTAGAGGAAGCTGAAGGCGCAGAGGTGACCATCCTCGGTGTTGGTGCAGAGCTTTCCTTCGCACTGGACGTTGCCGCTCAACTGAAAGAAAAGCTCGGTATCACAGCTCGAGTCGTCAGTTTCCCCTGCCAACGACTGTTTGAGCAGCAGTCCACAGAATACAAGCGGAGTGTGTTGCAGCGACACAAGGGCATCCCCGCTGTCGTAATCGAGCCATATGCGCCAAATGGATGGGAGCGGTACGCGGATGCAGGCATCTCGGTGCGACGATTCGGACACAGTCTTCCCGGTAAGGCAGCATACAAGTTCTTTGGGTTTGAGACGGGGGTCATGACAGATAAAATCGGGGCGTACCTGGAGAGGGTAAAGAGTGATGAAGCTCTGAGGGGGGAGTTTGTTGACTTGTAATGGGTCAAGTAGCGAGAAGAGTAATGAAAGTTCTCAGTGTTTCTGTTGTCATCACATTATGTAGCCTTCTACTGTTCCTGGAAACACCTTGTAAGGCCTCACTGTTTCCTCCTTCCTCTCTCACTCTCTCAGTCTGTCTCTCTTCCTCTCCTTCTCTTTAGTTCCCTTCTATCATGGCGTCCACACCAATGCAGGCACTTCCCACTTAAATCCTCTTCATTATCACCGAGTCACTACCTATTCAGAATCGCCCAAAACAAACCTTGCCTTGGTCTGTCGCCGTTTTGCTCCCATCGTGCAGCCCCAGATATACCGTGCTGTACATTTCAATATGTTCTCGGTGACTACAAAGCATCTACAGTCATTATAGTTTACTCTTCACAGTCGCCCAAGTTTGTTCACCTACTACCCCGAGTTTTCTGTTATTCTCGACAATAGCGTTACTTACATGGATGCTAGCGACAGTAACTCTAGTCAGTCTAGCGAGCCATCGCTCGACCATTGCATGTTGCTGCGGAACCTCATTCCAGTTCTCCCGAACGTACAGTCGCTAACACCCCGGGGCAGTTACGACGAACATTCTCCGCTAGTATGGGGGATCTCACGATACGCAGTTCAACACATGCATCGCCTGGCATATCTGGAGCTAAACGCTGAGCTGGGTTGGTTCTACCTGCAGGATCTTGACGCTACCCTTTATGGTATGCAATCGCTTGACACCTTGGTGGTCCGCTGTATTTGTTTCGACGATTATCGTCGTGACTTGGATGAGCTTATGCCAGAAAATAACACAGAGGTCGTCAGTTTCCCTCCAAGACTATCTTCCCGCCAGATATGAAGCTGGAGCTAACATTTTTGTCATCCTAGTTAGCGGACGTTGTACCATCAATTGGAACCGGCATGGATTACGACGAAATGAGTTTTGACTCCCACGAATTTGTCCCATGGCCAAACTCGGTGGCTCATCTTCGCCTCGAATGTTGGATAAATCGCTCCCGCTTCGTAGAACCCGACATCATTGTGGCAAGGCTGCGTCATTACAAAAGAACCCTTGTATCCCTCGATCTCCGTATCATGGGTCACTGTGTACGTATCAAACTGCGTATTATAGTTATCCAGCCCGCATTCCTTGCCGCAGGTGTATGTTGGTGCGTGCGCGCCGGTGTGAGGCGGGAGTTCGCAGAAGTAGCCTGTTGCTGCAAGGGCGGGGAGGGGGAGGAGGAGGAGGGCGAGGAGGTTCATTGTTTATGCGGTGGTTTGAGGTTTGAGGGTTAGGCTGATTATTGTTAGAAGATGACTTTAGATCTTGGTTTTATGTGGCTTGTATGGAACTAGCTTTTGTGTGCTGGGGGGATGAGGCTGGTACAGGTTTGCTTCTGAGTGGAATTCAGGAAGATGAAATAGCGAGATCGGTAAGATGCAACTAGAATGACGGAAAATGGCCGTTACTACTCTTTATACTTTATACCTCATTTTCCCCAATCCACAACCTCACAGATCTACCCAATTTCCACGTGCCAAACACTGAGTTCTCCGTTATCACGAACTATACGAGACCCATGTAACCTCGTATAAACAATCAGGAACAAACACCTCGTGTCTGCCATCCAGGTATACTATTTCAAGAGATCACCGATGAACAAATCTCGTTCCCAGATCTTTATTCGCGCGGAGGGATAAAGAAAGCGAACCATCACTGCCAAATTGTCGATTGCATGCCGGATGTGGCTAAGCTTGTATGTGCAATCTCGTGTTTATGGGGCCGGTATATGTCGATCTTGAACGCTGAGCGCTGAGCAGAGAACGAGTTCAGGAACATGTTCTATACTATCAACTGTATCTATGCTTTCTGCATGTAACTGGGCACCTAATGGGCTGCGAAGGCAAACGGCACGGCAATGGGTCGGAGTCTCGAGGTTGAGGAATAGGGACTGAATATCAAGATCAGTTGCCGAAATTCATTTACAGGCTTACTCATTACGTACATCAGAATCTGAGATCACCCTAGTGCGCGAAGATGACAGGCCCCTCTTTGATCCCCTGCCGTGAAGAATAACTAACACCCGCAACTTTCAGTCCATGCTCATTTAGTAACATGATTGTATCGCCAGCCTCGGAAAGTATACAGTCCCCCAACTCAAACACAGTATTGACTCTTGGTGCGAGCGAGATATCCACCGGTAACGCTTGGACAAGCCCTGTGCTATTTCGAATGCTCCAGTCTTTAAGTGGCACGATACGATTTGTCCTATTCAACAGGGTCACGGATCGTCGACGGCCGTTCTCGCCAGTCCCAGGAGGGTGAACGTATGCTTCTTGTATGAGGACTGCATCTTCGATAATATCCGGCCGAAGGATATCGCTCCAGCCGACCCCGGAGATTGCATGACCGGAGAGGTGGCTTGTGTGAACGGCCTGGGACGCAAATGCAAGAAAGACCCCAAGCCATGTATCCGACTGTGGAAAGTGGAAGATCAGGCCGCCATCCTGGAAGGCCCCGTCCTGTGCACGGAACTTGATTCCATTGCCTTGGTTCATATGGATGTTGTGTATCTCCTTGAGACAGTCAGAGCGCGATCCAAAGACGTAAACGTCGGCGTGCTCTTCAATAGCTTTCTTGATGCTCGGCTCGAGAACATCAATAATATCATTGAATTGTCCAGGGATATCGTGAGGAAGAAGTCGACCACTGCTCGATTGGAACAGACTATTGCTGATGTAGTCTAGTCCTAGGCCAGTATCAAGCGGAGAAAAGCCGAGTTTCAACTTCGCTAGTCTGTCGACGATAACATTCTGGTCGATCTGGTGATTCACCCAGTAAACGAGGCGCGAATCCCAGAGGTTTCCAGAGGCGATATTGATTGCGGCACGACGCAGGCCTGCTCTTTCTTCATTGCGACGGGCAGCGCTGTTTACCTCTAGATGACGTAGGTCCTGCTCCTGAAAGTAGAGCGACAGCTGTGGTAGTTCGGATCCATTTTGGCGAGGCTCAATCTTGTAACCAAATGCGTGACCTTTCCAGACACCGTAGTTCTCGACAGGCATATTATGGTAGAAGTCTGAGGTAGCCGAAGAATGTCCAAGATACAGGCACGCATCTCTTCTCCCAAGAGGCGAGACCGTTATATAACTGCCAAGGCACGATCACAGAGATCTTGAACCCATAAAGACCGCCAAAAAGTGCAGTCTAGACGGCTCGGCAGGGCCACAATGAGATCACAGTAGATTGAAGTCCGCGTTGAACATCCTGACGACAGGCAATGAGCGCTCACTGTTCTTAGGTTTTGATGGCATTGAGTTTGTTTTCCGGTGGTTGACCCAGCTGGCTGGATCTCACATGGTTTGGCTGAACAAGAAGAATCCTGAGTCTCCCATTGGGTGAACCCAACTGTTGTCGATGCGAAGTTCGTCTGATGGGTACAGTCTGGCCTTGTCCTCGGGTTAGAAGAGTAAGGTAGAAGCGCAAGGAGATACATTGAAATCACATGTGAATGCAACCTGTATGTATTCTGGTTTCTTGGGTGTTGGGACAGCACTTGCCTTCCATGTTTCAGTCAGAGGTGTTAAGAAGAATGCGATACAGTTGATAGTCCGTGATTTTATTTCCGCGAATTCTTTAGGTTTTATTGACTCATTATACGGTATAAACAAAAGTGTACAATGCAGATGGTCAAACAACCATCTCCAAGATTTCCAGCACCTGCTCCTTCTCCTTCAAAGACACCGGATTCGACACACACCAGCGGTCCTTCAGCGAGTTCGTCGCTAGGTCATCCAGCTTATCCCGTCCGATTCCAAAGTCACTCAATGACCGCGGCATACCCAGCTCGCGGAAAAGCGCATCAAGCACGTCTCCGAGGTCGGCGCTCTCCTTTTTCAGTCCGCGCGACTCAGCGACTTGGCTGACAATGGACTGGTTAAGGAGGAAGTCGCGAACTCGTGCTTGCCGGTCGTTGTTGGCATTGTGCTTTGCGTTGAATTTGCAGACAGCTGGGAGGAGGATGCAGCTGGTTTCACCATGACCAACACCGAGGGGACCGAGCTGTCTATGTCAGCTTTGTCTTGTATAGTCAGAGCGAGAAAGGTATTACCTGATGGCCAATACCATGGCTAGCGCCGAGCTGAACCCTTCCACTCGTACAAGCAGCCATTGCATCGACGGAGCCAAGCTGACATGTCAACCGCGCGTCGAGGTCTTCCCCTTTTGGATCATATCGACATCTTACGAGGCCAGGTACGAGATGCGCTAGGGCTCTGAAAGCCAACTCATCTGAATCCTCAGTTGTTCCCTTGATTGCGCAAAGTGTCTCGACGCAGTGGTCAACAGCACGGACACCTGTACTCAACCATACTGACTCTGGTGTTGTAGATGCGACCAGGTCCGGATCGAGGACAATGAGCTGGGGTCCGCGAAGGGGCGCTTGGAAGGAGTGTTTTCGGTGTGTGTGGTCGTTCGTCGCACCCGCAAAGTTGGAATATTCTCCGGCTGACAGGGTAGTCGGAATCGAAACGATAGGGACGACGGAGGGGTGAGGGTTTGTAGCGGAGGGGGGTTCTTGGTTCGGACCCATGCAGAGGGTCTCGAGGTCTTCGAAGGTTTTGGCATTGTTTGCGAGGGCCTGGCTGTCAATTTAACTGGGATCGCAAGTCGAGATACATAACTTACAAAAGAAATGACCTTCGCGCCATCCGTCAACGTCCCCCCGCCAAGGGTGAGAATGAGATCCGCTTCGCAATCTCTCGCATCAGCTGTTATCTCAAGAACTTCCGACCACAGCGTATGGCTCTTCATGCCAATTCGCTTCCCCACAATCTCTACCTTGACTCTCTGCAGCGTCTGGGCAATTCTATCGAGCGCATCGGTGTTCTTGCTCAGCGAGCCGGAGCAGATCATGTAGACGCGCTTGGCGTTAAATGTGTCGACCACATGGCGCGAGACTGCTTCAGGGAATGAAACGCCATAAGACAAAAGCGGGCGAGGCCGGTCTACGAAGGCAGGGCGGAATGTCTCCATGGTTGAGGGTTGACTGGGAAGATAGTGTCTGGTGGTGAGTGCGATGGTGACTTCATCTTAAGTATAATAGCATGTGGGGATGTGGGGCTGGTGGAGAGAAAGTAGACATCATAGAGGGGGATTGCATGGCAGATAGGCAATAGCTAGGTATTATTGAGCAGGCGCTGATGGTGTGGTTGGTCAGTAAGAGGGACAGGATGCGTTGCTTTGAGTGGCGGAAGAACGCGGTTGTTGCGTGAAGTCATAGTCATCCTGTCTGCACATGCGGGGTGGAGGGGTGAGACTCTTCAAAAGTGCAGCTGCACAAGAAGCAGGGCTCAATCGGTTTGCTCTAACAATTGAAGATGAGCCGGGGCAGATCCAGATCTGCTCTTAACGAGAATAAGAATAGATAGGTAATAGCAGGAAAAGAATCCGAGCAGCGAAGCCGAGAGAGTAAACATTTACCCGCCATCACCTGACCCCGCACTCTCCAATTCACCACCAACTATATCAGCATTCCTCTCTCTTCCACAACCCAATGCGATTCAAACCCTTGCTCAAACACTTCACAACCCTCCGCAAATACACAACAACACCCCTCCTCAAAATGCGCCTCCCCTACGCCCCCTCTACACCCCAAACCACAGACCCCGAAACAACAGAAATCTACAACCGCATCGCCGCCCGCAGACACCCACGCCCCATCATCCCCCTCGACCTGGCACTTCTAAACTCCCCACCCGTAGCAGATGGCTGGAACAGCTTCGTCGGCGCAATCCGCACCCGCACATCTGTCGACCCAGGCCTCCTGGAACTCGCCGTCTCCCGCGTCGCGGTCTTAACATCCGCCGTGTACGAATGGAACGCACATGCGCCGTTGGCACTAAAGGGTGGAATCAAGGCTGAAGAATTACAGGCTGTTAGGACGATCCCGAGTACAGCTGCTGGCGATGCGGATGAACTACAGAAGAGTGTTTTGAGCGACAAGCAGAGGGCTGTTGTGCGGTATGCGGATGAGATGACGGTGAATGTGAAGGTTCGGGATGAGACGTTTGAGTTATTGAGGGCGCAGGGGTTCTCGGATAGAGAGGTTGTTGAGATTACAACGGGGATTGCGTGCTATAATTGTGTTAGTCGGGTGCTTGTTGCGCTTGATGTGAATGAGTGCAATGGGACGGAGATGAAGAGCGTGGAGGAGCTGGTGGAGAGTTTGAAATGATTTAATCAAATTCTGTATATATCAAACTATAGACTATTCAAAGGATATTCCTATTTACTGCAGGGTAATCGACTTCGCCTTGGGTGCCCCGCCACATTCGTACGTCGCCAGCAACGTTCGGTCATCCAAGGCAAAGATCCCTGGCCAATGGCTCAAATGGGGGCAGATGACCTGCGGCTGACTCCATTGGACTTGGCCATTCACGGGGGGGCTCCCGAAAACGACCTTGATGGCTGCATTCTTCGTCCACTGCACATGCTGGTGGTCCTCATCCGTCATGAAAACGACAGCCAACGAGCCATCACCAAACGACGCAACCTGCGGGGATCCCGCATTGTGCCCGCGCGGTGGCACATAGACACGATGTCTGTTTCCCCACGTGTGACCGTCGTCATACGAGATGAGCGCCTCAAGATCGAATGTTCCGAACGTCGTCGTCTCAAAGACCATAAGCAGTGCCTCGCGCCCGTTATCCCATGTCTTTGCAATTCCGTTCATTCCATCGCGGACGAGATCCCTTTCACCCTCTAGACAATGCGGCGAGGTCCATGTCGCGCCGCCATCCGTTGACCTCACAAGCATCGTACACTGATTGTTGTGTGCATACTCCTGCGAATAAGTCAACATGACCTCCCCATTAAGCCCCATCCGCATAAAGGGCTCCCAAATTCCCAGCGGCGCCCTCTTCTCCGCAGCCTGCGACAAGAACCGCCACGTCTTCCCGCCATCCTGGGACCTGCAAATCGTTATTCTGAAATGCGTGGGGCCGTTGGGTCCTAGATCGTGGTTCCGGAAGGCAGCGAGGACGGTGCCGGGTGATATCTCGAGGAGGTACATGTTGTCGACGTCGCCATTGCCGCGGCTTACTTCGGAAAAGTCCTCAAAGTTGTACCCGCCATCTGTGCTTCGGCCGATGCGCAGGATGCGTGTTTCGCCGTCGCGGCGGGTGAACGCAGATAAGATACTGCCGTCTGAGAGCTTCGCGAGGCGGGGGTATGTGCCGCGGGGGTGTGAGCAGAGGAGGCGCTCGTCATTGTTGATGACGCGGGAGCCTTGGAGGGGTGGGCCGCCGTGAGGTGGTGGGTGACCATGGCCGTGGCCGTGGCCGCGGGGGTCCTCGATGCCGAGTTTTCCAAGGATCTTCTGGCCAAGATGTGAAGGCATTGTGGTTTTCAGTAAGAATAGTCGTGTGTGGTGGTAATGGGAGGATGCGGAGCGTTAGAGCTTATATTATTGCTGCTGCCTCGTGTCTTTGTTGCGTGGGCTGGACCGCCATGATGTCATAACGGCTATCATCATGGTGGATGCCGTGGTTTCAGGTGGTTGATCGTGGAGTGAGGTACGTGGACACTATGAATTGTTCTGCTCATCTGCTGTCATTGGAAAATGTGTAAATGATGGGGTATTTGGTGTTTATGACACGAGTTGCGCAAATAAAGAGGCTCCTGCTTATCGGAACACAACGCCATGAGGCGGCTGCGATCTGGGCCCCACACAATCTGATAACAGTGAACCCAGCAATAATTTTCTACAGGGAAAGGTAATTGATGAATATGTAGTCTACTGAAGTATGCAATAATGCAATACCTATGGCCACGGAAAAACTACGATCACGGTAGAGAAGAGGACGATATTATGATCTATGGTTTACTGCTCAGATATATATTTCTGCCAAGCGGGAAGTAGGAGAATAATCATATTCACTCGAGAACCAACTGGAATACAATACAGAGTACAACGCCGGCTTTCTGCACATCATCCCAGATTCAAACGCCGGGAATAGCTATAGTAATAATTACACAGATGAAGAAAGGATCAACATCACTTCGTCATCCAATTGCCCACTGTCTCTCCGAACCACCCAACAAGTTTCTCGCGCCTCTTCTCCAGGCCCTCATCATGCGTACGCATAACCGGTGAGAACTCTTGCGTGAGAATCTTGCCCTCTTCAATTCGTGCATAGTGCGTCCGAAGCTCCAGCTCTCGCTCGTGTGGCGTGAGTTGGTCCAAAGACTTCGACGGCTTGAAGCCTTCTGGAATTGCTTCTCCGCCGGGTATTTCCAATTCCTGGGGCCCAATGTTGGCCGGTTCGATTGGCTTCGCTTGCGGGTTAAAGAGGGACTTCAGAGGTGGTGGTTCCTGGCCGGCCTCGCGCGCTTCTTCGACGCGCTTCTCGTAATCCATCATCTCGTGGTATAGTGTGTCGGCGTGCATCTGGATTCGTTCTTCCCGCTCATCGTCCCATCGCATGGATGTTGCGTAGCCTAGTGCCTGCAGGAATTTCTTGTCAAAGTTAGCAAAAGGAATGACCAAGCCACATCCTGACAAGGGAACTCACGGTTTGCGTTGAGTAACAACGAGTAAAAACTTTGTTCTTCTCATTGCATGCCGTAATCCGCTCGATAAAAGTCGGGCTCTGCAGACACAAGTGGTACACCTCATTCTCAAGCGCACAGTTTTCCATTGCGGCCCGCTTCAGCATAGCGCGGCGTTCCTTTGCATGTTCATTAAGCGACGGCAGTCCCGACGCATCTGAGCCAACATCGTCGGGGCTTGGAGGCTTGTATGTCTTCCATAAGTGGGCGTAACGACCGTCGGGGTATAATGAAGCGGAGGGGGCGGAGCGCGATGAGGACGAGTCGGCGGATTCGGAAGGCGTGGGATTTGAGGGTGTCACGTGTTGCTCTGGTGTAGGTGTAGGGGTGTATTGCGGGACGTATTTCTTTGGCGCTTCATTCTCGAGGTATTCGCGGAGGCTCGGGTCAATCTTTTTAACCGGGTCCTCGCTCTTTGAGCCCCAGAACCAACCCATTGGTGATGTCAATTGGTATGGACCGAGAGTTATTCGTTTCAGTGACAGGATCTATGAGTGTACACCGGCAGCGAGTATCGTGGAGTTGTGAGCTGTGGTTGAGCTGTGGTGGTGAGCTAAAAGACCGAATCCGATGCGCTGCAGAGGCGACTGGTGCCTAACCCGATCGGGACAGCACCGCGTGTTTGAAGTCCCCAAGTAAACGCTGCTCGTCATCCACCACAACACTACTTCTCCCATCCCAACTTTCTCTGTTTCGCGTCATTCGGACGCGTCGCTGGGCGATGGCTTCCAGTAAAATTCTCCTTTTCCCCTTAAAGCCCAGACTCGTCGATGCTAACATTGTCCCCTATAGATCGAGTAGAGCGGCTGCAGATGCGGCAGCGCGGAGCAGGGTATGCGCACCCCTCCTTTTTCAGGTTCAACTGATCGCTGATGATATGACTATTGCCTAGGACGCGCAAGATTAAGGAAGTCGATTTCGGTTTCTCGTTAGGCTTCGGGCCACCCGCCGATGAATCGTCCCAGCCCGCGTCCCAACCCACTGACAGCCAACCCGATACAGCACCAGCGTCCCAGCCCCTTTCGCTTGGTGTCCCACCCCCTGCGCAAGATACTACGGCTACGGCGCCGCCTCAGACACAATCTCTATTATCACCCACTCGGATAAACGCTAATGCGGCAGCTCACAACCAGAGCATCCAACGAACACCAGGGAGCGCGCGAAACAAGCTTCCCCCACGCCCCTCTACTTTTGATATACCCGACGAGAATGAGCCGGAGCTGGAAAGGAGCAGCAAGCGGAGGAGAGTTGGTAGGTTCAGCGAATTGTCTGAAAGGCGCCGGCTAACAATACAGAATCTCCTGGAGATGTTTCCCAATTGATTGACACGCAACCTGAGCCTACGGAGAACAATGCCACAGAACAGCCCACTATCGAGAAACCAACATCACCACCACAAGATCAAGGCGTAGCGATACCCATTCGGACCCATTCATCGAACGCTCCACCAAACGAAGAACAACCCGAACCTCCCTCAATACCTACGAACGAAGAATACGAACCGCCGGCAGAAGCTCCTGTAGTTGCTGAAACTTTGGAAGTGGAAACAACCGATCAACCGGCTTCAGAACCTACGCGGGCGAATGGTACCGTGCCACCACTATCGGATACAAGCGCCGGCAAGCGCAGAGGGCGAAAGAAGAAGAGCCCGCCATCGCCATCGCAGAGTGACATATTGAGTGCGGAGAGAAGAGAGGAACAGCCAACCGACAACCAGCCCACCGAAACTGCACAACCCGAAGAACCTGTCGAGGCTCCGCGGGAGCAGGAGCCCGTTGTGGTTGAGCCGCCGAAAGCTGTTGGAAAACGTACACGAAGCCGAACACCGGCCTCAGTACAGCCCCAGGAATCTCCACCAGTTGACGAAGCTCAAAACGACAATGCTCCCTCCGAACCTGTACCGACTGTTACAGCTACCAAGGCTACCCGTGGACGGAAGAAAAAGGATCCAACACCTGCTGAAGAAGCCGTTACGACGGAAGTGGCTAACGGGGCAGCCAACGAGGTGCAGGCGGAGGCCACGGTGAGCGGTACTACGACGCGTGAAACTCCGGACCAGGCGCCGGAAGAGACAACTGAGACAAACAATGGCAAGAAACGTGCCGGCCGGCCAAAGAAACAAATCAGCCAGCCTCCTGAGGAGCAGGAAGAACCTAGTGTTAGCAAGAGAAAGAGGCAACGTGAGAAGCAGGAAGAAGAACGACCAGCCGAAGCACCTGCGGCACAGAGCCAGTCGGAGACGGAGACATCTCGTGCTGGCAAGAGACGGAAGCAGCGTGCTGAAGAGCAACCAGCAAGACAGGAAGAACAAGCAGCGCCAGAACCGGCAGCCGACCAACCGCGTGCCGGGCGAGGCAGAAAGCGCGCAGAACGAAGACCGACTCCACAAGATGAGGCAGAACCGGAACTGGAAGCAGAAGCACGGTCATCGCGAGCCGGGAAGAACGCACAAGCCGAGCAAGAGAAATCGATGCGAAACCCGGAGGAGCATCCAGGGCCTGAGCCGGAAGTCGCACAACCGCATACTGGAAAAAGCAGAAAGCGTGGAGTACGAAGGTCGAGTCCACAGGCTGGAGGTGAAGCGGAAGCAGAGGCACGGTCACCTCGAGCAGGCAAGGAGGCGCAAGCCGAGCAAGAGAAGTCAACAAGAGTTCAGGAGGGGCTCCCAGAGCCTGGGCCAGAAGTCGCGCAATCGCGTGCTGGAAGAGGCAGGAAGCGTGGAGAACGAAGACCAAGTCCGCCAGACGAACATGGACCAGAGCCAGAAGACCAGGCATCTCGAGCCGGGAAGAAAGCACAAGATACTCAAGAAGCGTCGGCGAAAGAGCAAGAGCGTGCAATGCCTGAGTCGCAGGTCGAACAACCTCGCGCGAAGAAAGGGAGGAAACGACGAGAAGAGCGCGAGCAGCCTCCAGAGGAACAGCCAGAGGAACCAGAGGAACAACCAGACCGAGAGGCAGAAATGGAACCGCAACCTCAACCCGAGCGTGAACAGGCCAAGACCAAGCGCGGCAGAGGTAAGCGTCCAGCATCAGAGACCGAAGAACCTACACAAGAGGACACTACGCAGACGCAGCCTCGGGCTCCAAAGCGAAAGCGGGAACCACGAGGAGAGACTGTACCTATCACGGTGCATCGTCTTGCCAACGCTGCTTCTCTTGGTGGCGAGATTCTCGAGGCAGCCAGCGACGAAAGAGAATCGCCAGACGGGATATTGAACAAACAAACCACCAAACTTCCCAGCCGCGGCGGGGTCAATGCCGCAGACGTGCTAGCACAGATCTGCCGCGAGACACTCGAGAAGACCATAACGACGCTGAAGAACGGCATCGCGAACGAGAACAACACCGCAAAACGCGCAGAGTGGTCACTCCGCAGGAAAGCCGTCGAGGCATTTGGTTCTGAGCTGGAAGGACGGCTTTTTGATCTCAGCGAAACACTCGACAGCAACTTCATGCTCAGCGCGAAGGTCAAGAGAGCAAAGCGCAACATGATGGATCTACGAGCACGACTTGACCGTGTCCGACGAGAGCGCGAGGCAGTGGCGTTAAAGATGGACGCTGTGCGCAGGGAGCACTCAAAAGAAGAGCAGGCTGGAGTGGTATGCCATATCCACTACCCCATCATTTTACAGACTGTCAACTAACTACTCATACTAGGCCCGCTCTACAATTAACCACTCCCTTCACAACCTCGACCTCGCGCTGGAACGCGGCCAGGGACGCAGCACAGAAGACGAACGACTCACAGCTGGTCTGGAGTTTCGCCTTCGCAATACAGCAAGGAGCGTTAGTTCTACGGCACCAGGTGCTCAGGGTGGTCTGTTGAGTCAGATCAGGGCATTCAATGCGCAGCTCGAGCGGCAATTGGCTCCATGACCAGGATCAATAAGCAAGCCTCACCAATCCTTGTTTAGTGCACGGGCGTCTACCGAGTACATAGATAATCTCATACGAACACCATAATCGTATCGATCACGATCATGATCACAAATCAACTTTGACACGCCACAGTCGCACAACCACAACACAGAGTAGAGTATCCCTTGGTTGACTTTGTAAAAACTCTGCCTCAGGCTCGCCACCGGAGACTTTCCCCTGCGCAACATTCATCCGAGGCGTGGCCAGCCTGAGGCGCAAGTGGACCTGCCTGAGTAATTACCCTCAAATCAAGATCTTGCTAAGCACCTCTCGCACCCGGCACCGACTCCGAGGCCGTGGAAGGTTCCCGTGTATACCGGTTTCCGTGGGTCGTGCTTGTACAGAGGAGATTTGGAAGCAGGTTTCGATGGCAAAGTATGGAGTAGACTACTATAAAATTTAACATATCCTCAACCCCTTTCCTTTCAATTGCTCTATCCACATTACACCTCTTTATCTCTACATTCTACCTTACCTTCGCCTTCTACTTCTCCTATCCTCTACGACCATCTTCAAACCGCCAAAATGGACTCCTCCCGCCTCTTCACCCCCTTAAAAGTCGGCGCCAACACGCTCTCCCACCGCCTCTCCCTAGCCCCCATGACCCGCTTCCGCGTAAATCCAGGCCATATTCCCCAGGATACAGTCTCCGAGTACTACGCGCAGCGCGGCAGTGTCCCCGGCACACTCCTCATCACCGAAGCGATCCTCATCTCCCCCCGCCCCGGAACATACGAGCACGTCCCCGGCATCTATACAAAGGAGCAAATTGCGCAATGGAAGACCGTCACGGACGCCGTGCACAAGAAGGGCTCGTTTATCTTTGCTCAACTTTGGGCTCTAGGCCGCGTTGCCGATCCCGCTGCGACGAAGGTCGATGGCGGCGAGAATGCAGTTCCTATGTCCTCGTCAGCTACACCGGTTGGAGAGGGCGGCGCGGCGCCGAAGGAAATGAGTGAGGAGGATATCCGCGGCGTGATCAGCGATTTCGCTCAAGCCGCGAAGAACGCAATTGAAGCTGGTTTCGACGGCGTCGAGATCCACGGTGCGAATGGGTACCTTGTTGACCAGTTCATCCAGAATGCCGTGAACAAGCGCTCTGATTCCTGGGGTGGAAGCGTGCAGAACCGTGCACGGTTCCCCATTGAAGTTATCAAGGCTGTTGTTGATGCTGTTGGTGCGGAGCGCACGGCCATTCGGTACTCACCTTGGGGACTGTTCCAGGGGATGGGTACGGACCCTGCGCCCGAACTGCAGGAGCAGTTTGCGTACGTCGCGAAGAAGACTGCTGAGTTTAGCCTTGCGTATGTGCATCTCGTTGAGGCGCGGATTGCGGGCAATGCCGAGACCGATGAGACGGAGGGCAAGGATCTCAAGTTCTTCTTTGAGGCGTATGGCAAGGCTAGCCCTGTTATGGTTGCGGGTGGGTATGTTGGTGAGACGGCGCGCCAGGCTGTCGATGCCGAGTACAAGGATTACGATACTCTTGTTGCGATTGGAAGGCCTTGGACCGCGAACCCTGACCTTCCTTTCCGTGTGCGCAAGGAGATTCCCTTCAAGCCTTTTGAGCGCGAGCACTTTTATAGTGTGAAGAGCCCGGTTGGGTATGCGGATTATGAGTTTAGTGAGGAGTGGAAGGCTGAGAATGCCGCTACTGCTGCTGCGTAATGATTTGGGACGGAATATTGTTGCTGTTGCATAGCGTGCGGTTGTTTGTCTTTTGGTTTAGATCTGATAGACTTGCTTCTTAACGATAAAGTTGTTTGATGCTCGTTACTATGCTGTATTATGATCAGTTGTCTTGTAGATTCTTTGCTCATGCGCTGAATGCGGCAGCGGATGTTGTTAGCAAGTTGGCAACCTGCATAGCGCAAGGTACGCTGTTTGACTTCATGATGTAGTGTCATTCCGTCGCGACATGGTCATTCAGTGCGCAGCTTTCTCGTGCGCATACTTTTGTCCAGGCGCAAGGCGCATCCAGCACATCATGTTTGAAGGAGCAGTTGCGATGTCTCAACTTGCCGACAAGTGCTTTAATGGACAATGTTAGCATGTACTGTGTGTGGCCACAAGCCAGTCTGGAGAAGAAAACGCTTAGCACATCGTACTGCCCGGGATTGGTACATCGTGCTTGCTGTGCGGTAACCGTATTGCATAGTGCATGCCAAAATCCAAGCTTCTCGCATGATTCTGACCGGAGTCGCAAATCGCAAGCGAAAGCTGCATTGCAGTGATGGATCTGCAATTCAGCAGCTATCGCCCCGCAACGCGACGAAAAATCGCCGAGGAGGAATTCTGTCTTCTCTTGCAAGTTGCAAGTCAAAGCTTGAACGAAAGGTAGCGGGGTAGCGAGCGTCTGTGAAATTGCTCGAACCAACCGTGACCTCTTCTGTACGGCGTACGCGCTTGTCGCGCGCAAAAAATGTATCTAGTCCGAAGCCGGAGAATCCTACTCTACAGAAATGCAATTAGTCAATGTCACCATGCAGAGTGCTCCGTGAGAGTAGACATCTTTAATCTCGTAGCGGTGAGAAAATATCTCACTGTATCTTAGACTCGGATAAGAGATCGCCGCAAAAGCTCTCTCCGCACGAGGGTCTAAAGAGCACAATCTGGTTACCATCGTCATGATCGTCAGCGACGCAGAGTTAGACTCAAATTGGTGAGCTAGCCCAGTCGCGCGGATCATATGATGCAGCTGCAGGTAGCTATTTACCTTAGCTCCTCAACAACTCTAAGTCTGACTGTTCATTGTCGGACTCTGACGGACCCCCTCCCAGCCCCAACCCACGAGCTTGACATCGTATGATGGTGCCGCGCTAATCGACAAGGTTGAGTCTAGTGAGTAGGACTTCGTACAACGTGGGCGAGATAATCGGGCTTGTGTTTCCATAGCGCCCAGGCTGATGTGGAGATTCTCCAAGGTCTTGGTCTTCAATAGACAGTTTATGGACCATGGTGCTTGCTGCAATAATGTAGAATGTGCTGACAATGGCAAGGGTTCAGGGACGAAATTTTGGCCTATCGCTTTCTTTTGCTTCATGCCAGGCACGTACCAAAGTCCATACATAAAGAGGAGCAGTAACCAGGTGTCCGCTCCGCCGAACCGATTCAGCACCGGGTTGAATGTGGAGGACTGCACTAACTCCGTATCATACCCTCGGTACTCTGTAGACACAATTCCCCAGAGTCCGCGACCCAGGCACCTGGCTCAGGACAAGAGGTTCCTGACTTCTGGATACACAAATGATATCTGACTTGCTGAGCCTGATGGTTGACCTGATTCGGACTCGAATTGCGTCTCGGCAGTGGGGCCTCGGCATTGGGGCAATCTGGGGTGCCGAATGGGCCGGATGGATGGATGGTTGGATGGCGTTGCTGACTCTGCACGCTTTAGTGACGTCTTACCATGGTACAATTTGAGAATCCTGCGACCAGAATAGGAATCTTCAGGTTCGTCCAGAGGTACCAGAATTCAGTAAGCTCAGTTACTGGATGTTCGGATGTTCTTTTGGTGCAGAATGACAAAGTCGATTGAACAATCAGCGCGAGCTCGGCCGGCGATCCCCCTCATCCCGTGACCTGCAAGGCGCAAAACCGGGATATGCATCGTCATGGCACGCCTTACTGGTCTGCAGAGTATAGGCGAACGCTGAATGGCTGATGGATATGTCAAGAGACCAAAGCTCAGCTCCTGCTGTTCTCGGCCACGTTGAACCTCCGCGGTATGCTTCCGAGCGACCAGCTCAACACAGTTCTGGGCAAGAGTACCATAGCCGTAGCTGATCATGGCCTGCAATTGAACAATTTGCTTGATGTTATCTTGTTACCCGCTGCCAGTGACGCTGCAGCCCTATTCCCGCTGTAGATCACCACGAAGCTCAATTCTTCCAAATTGTCATACTGATTCTGACTCGAATGGGCCTCTCCCCACGATCAACGTGGTTGTCCACTTGTTCCCCATACCGATGACTCGGATACGAAGCATATTCGTACGAGAGACACTCTTGCGGGTCGCTGACCTGTGCACTGCACGTGGGGTATACCAAGCCGGGGAAAAGGAAGGTCTGTATACGGACTGCCGACAACCGAAAATTCATTGTATGCCTGAATAGGACTCTTCTTGGTCGTCAGCTCAGGTTCGCGATCCGTAGGTTGAAAAATTGGTAAGACGGTATGGAGTCTGGAATCCGGGGTCTGGAGTATGACCCCATTTGACAAACATTCGACGATGCAGGCGAAAGTACCTCATTGGTAAGCTAGCCGTGCCGTTGTCCCGTCTCGATGACTGGCGCAATAGAAGGACAACTCATGCCGAGACGCTTGATGTGCCACGGGTTGATCGACAGGGTATAGTCCGCAGACTATAGCTATAGTCAGCCGTAGGTACATGAGACTTGGAGGCATGAAGCGCAACAGACTCGATCATGGTGTCGCATCTTGGCGGACCTGCGGCGACTGGGGGTTCAGGTCGTAAATTATACCATGCTCAATCTCGGTGTGCAGTCCCGTGTTAGTCGGGCACATCGAAGCCTTTGAAACAAGCATTCGTACCAGGTGTTGCTATATTAATAACCCGAGAGGCAACCGGTGGCTGCAGCGTCACGGTTAGACCGTTCTAGCTGCATAAAATTCCCACCAATGATACCCTCGGGGCAGGGAGAATAAGCCAGAGCCCAGACTCTAGAAGAGCTCGGCTTAATCAATATTGATAGATTGCAACAGAAATGAAATCAGCCAAGGGGGAGCTCAAACTACCCCATGATTTGTTGACAGTTGACACTAGTGACTGGATACTGACATGCTGGGGTGACTACGAGGCACAACACTTTTTTCGCTCAATTAGGAGCGGAGAATGCGCCTCATACCGGCAAAGTGCGAGCAAGAGCCAGCCAGAAAGTATATTATCAATAACGAGGCGCAGGCCGTTTCAGTTTGAAGGAACGAGTTGGTATGGTCTCTGCTGCAAGGTCCATCCCCAGCCGTGCTTGAGGTCGTCGTTTCACAAATTGGTTGACCCAAAGTAGTACTATATGCGGATGCAAGGGGTAGCGGCCTAGTCAAATAGTGTCCTGAAGTCGGGGCCGGACTGCTCTGTAGATTCTTGTAGTTGCATACTGTTGCCAGGGAGCTGTTGAAGATATTCCTCGCACGGCGCCAAGTCGGTGACCGAGCAGGTCGATTTGCAGCGACTGACTCTTAATTACTGTCAAGCTGTCACAGTTTCATGCTAATCGGATAGTCTACGATAGGGTAAGACAACGACAGCGGGAAAGATTGGAACCGCTATGCAAATGTGAAACCGTAATCTTAATCTTGTCGCAAACTGGCGTTTGATCGACTGGGGAGCGATTGTTCTGCGCCATGGAACAACAAGGGAGCCAAGTCCAGACTTGAAGCGAAATGAATACTGCTGTGCCACTCTCGTAGAGAACCACCCGCGGATTCGGTGGCAGCTCCCCGGTCGGCCACTACTTCCTGCAATCGGCTGCTAAGGTTTCGATGGAGCCTTGCTGCGGCTGGACAGTGGAAAGTGGTCTCCGTTCTCGCAGTGGTCTCAGTCTCAAGCACGCAGGAAACACATTGTGGTGGGCGATCTCTCGGGATAATGTACGCGCAAGACAGCTGTGATCGCAGCGGGAGACGGCAGTATCCATCCTATAGTCTACCGAAGGCGATAGTGCGAGCAAAAAAACCTCAACTGCCGTTTAGTTCAAGCTTTTGGGTTAGCAAAGAGGCTAGACACGAGAAGAGACCGAGGCAAAAGAGCAGAGACCCACGTAGCTACCAGTGGTCTAGCATCGACGATTCCAGGTCGCAGAGGCTAGAGGCTAGAGCCCACCAGCTGTTCGCTTCCCAAATTAGCCGAATTTCCGGCCGTCCGTGTCATCAGAAATTAGTTCGCTGAAAAGTTGCTGGGTGTTGTTCCCTTGATCCCAACAAACTCTCGGGTCGGGAGAGGGTCCAGCATCGCAAATAATGGAATTGAGCACGAGGGACAGATGCGAGGATCGGCGCTGCGGAGAGCTCATGGCAGACTGCGAAAAAAGTGAGCAAGTGGTGACGGCAATGACGGGTCACGGGAAGCTGACTAAGACGGATGCTCCGGGTGCAACAGTACAATATGAACAGCAGTATCCGTATAGTGATCATGAGACCTTGTGATTATAATTTGGACAGTTACTACAACTCAAGGTACGTAATAATAAGCCTGTGCCCAGAAAGGATGCGAATCCAGGCACGTTAGAGCAGGGATAATTGAGCCAGCGCAGGGAGCATGGCGTCGAAGGCGTCCATAGTCGAGATTGGCACTCGTACGGGATTACGGCGCTGGAACACAGACCCGCTTACAAGGCCGCACCAAGAGCCAACCATAAATCCTGCCAGCCTTTTAGAGGTCTTGTCATTGGCCAAGGCCCGGGTATCCCCCACCAAGGCTACTCCGCTTTTATTTCCGGGGTTCGCTCATTTCGTCACACTCGGTAATTTTGGCACGCTTCCTTTCTTCCAGAGTATACTACCAAATAATGTGTAGGTAGTAGAGTGTAGACTCACCTGCCGCTTCCAGTAAGCAACCCAGTTCGCTTTCAGGGTCGCAGAGTTGATCGCTCACTTTCCATTCATCCTTGGTCCCCCCAGCTGCACTCTCCGCACTTTGCTGCTCGGGGTTGAGGGGCTTCTCGTCCACGGTTCCGGGGAGTTACCTCTTTGCCAGCAACCTATATCTACCGCTGCTGCGCTCGTACAAACTGACTGAAGTGGCACAACTCGACTCAGTTTTGTCATTCATCCGCTGTCTTCCAAGTGTTGTTCGCGTCTATCGATCTCAAAGTTCAACTAACAGCTGCTAAAGCCGCCGGCGTGTTCTCAACCCATTTAATTGTCCCCTTTTGTGGATAGAAACAGGCCCATCGCAACGCACATCATTCTGCTCGCAGACCCTCGCCTCCACTCGCTGCAGCCACTGGAGAAGCCAATCTGACTGCGCTGTTCCGCTCGATTTTTTCCACCGGGGAAATCAAATCAAAACAAAACGAGAAGGCAAGCTAGCTGATCAACTAACGGTGCTTCCTCCCTGTTTCGGTAAGTTGCTGCAACTCTGCGTTCGTCCGGCCTGGCGTCCATCCTGCCCGTGCATACTTATTGCCTTGCTTCCCTGCTTTTGCGACTCCCTCTTTCTCCTCTCTATCTCCCTTGTTGTTTCTTCCCCCAGATCTTCTCGCGGACCAGCTCCCTTGCTTGATCCACCTCAGCTGTGCTGTGCGCAACTTTGTTTCCCATACCCTTTTTTATCTGTTGAGGCGAGCCTCACACCTTTTTCTCCTCCCATACCCAGCTAGCTGGTTTACCTCGAAAAGAAACACCACGAAAAAAAATATCAAAACTCGAAACTAATACCTTATTTGAAGTTCGATCGCATCAACTTCAAACTCAATCACCATGTCTGCTGAACAACACCACGGCCTTGAGAAGGACCTCGGTACTACCGGTGGTCCTGCTGCTGCCGCTCCCAATGCTCCTGCGGCCCCCAATGGCCTTGCTCCTACTATGACTGCCGAGGAGCACCAGTCGCGCTTTGGCTACGGTCCTCTGTCGCACGTCAACACCAAGGAGGCCGTTCTCCGCCCCTTCGGTGGTGAGTTCCAGCCCGGTCTGTACAAGTCGGTCGAGTCGCGCAAGATCGCCAACCCTGCTCCTCTGGGTCTGAGTGCTTTCGCCCTCACCACTTTCGTCCTCTCTGCCATCAACATGCGCGCGCGTGACATTACTGAGCCCAACATTGTCATTGCTCTCGCTTTCGGTTATGGTGGTCTTGTTCAATTGCTTGCTGGCATGTGGTAAGTATTAACGTCGTCAGAATCGCATGCGCGCAAAGCTAACGTGCCCAGGGAAATGGCTGTCGGAAACACCTTCGGTGCTACTGCTCTGTCCTCCTATGGTGGTTTCTGGATCTCCTTCGCTATTGTCCTCACGCCCGGCGGTTTCAACATTCAGAACGCTCTCTCCGAGAACGGCACTGACGAAACCATGTTCTATAACTCGTTCGGATTGTTCCTCATGGTAGGTCTGGCCGATTGTATTCGTGAAGCGCTGTCGCTAACAACACTAGGGATGGTTCATCTTCACCACGATCATGCTGTTCTGCACCTTGAGATCCACCGTTGCCTTCTTCCTGCTGTTCTTCTTCCTCGACCTGGCCTTCCTGATGCTCGGTATCGGATACATTCAGCGCGATGACTCCAACGCTCCCAACCCTCCTGTCATCAAGGCTGGTGGCATGTTCGGTCTCCTGGCTGCCTTTGCTGCGTGGTACAACGCTCTTGCGGGTATCGCCGATAGCAGCAACAGCTTTTTCGTCATCCCGGTTGCCCACTTCCCCTGGTCGCCCACCGGCCGCGCCCGTCGCGAGAAGAGCGAGCGCGAGACTGTCTAAACTCCTCATTCAAGCGAATGAATCGAATAGGATAGCATATAGCTCTATTCGTTGGGAGGTACACTCAATCAAACCAATGCAGATTCACGATATACTCTGCAGTAATATCAGATACCCAATTGTGTAAGACCATCGTTGTCGCCTCGACGTTTTGGATATGATTCGATTCGGTCCGGCTCGGATTTGGATTCGGAATCGGGTTGGGGCTGGCAGCGAGGGAGGCGTATGTGCCTTGGTCTTGCGGTATATGTGACGGTTTTCCTTTCTGTTTCCTATTGCTATGCTTGTAATTATCTGTTTAGTCTAATTCCGTTTAATGTGACGTGATGAATCAATACCCACCTTTCTTGCCTTCCTACCTTTGTCACCTTTCTCACTTTTGTCCATCCTTGCCTTGACGTTGTTGTCGAGTCCGGGTCATTGTTCTCAATCGTAGCGCAAGTTCATGATGTTCAACTTGGCGGTAGGTCTGGTCTCATCGTTCTTGTCATTGACTCGCTGTAACGGTTGTCCGTGTTGTCATCCTCCTGATATGAACTTGGCGTGAGCATGATAGAAGGTCAAGTCATCAACGTTCCCTGCCTGAAAGCCCTTCGTGAGTCCAGTCAACCTGACCTAGTTAGCGCAATCTGCCCTTGGGCGTTAGTAGTAGAGTAAGTAACACGATGCCAAAGCAAAGCACGCAAGCCCAGCATATATCGATAGCAGTATAGCTTGTCAACAATACTAAAAGAGGTAGGAAGTAGGTAAGTAAGTAGGTAAACAACCCAGCCAAGTGGAAACACCAAACCACCAAAAAGAAGAACAGAAAAGAACGGGAAGAGGAAGACCCTGCTTATAAGAATGGACCTCCAACTCCAACAAGTAACAGCCAGAGCAAGAAAAAGACCCATCTGTCATGCTAACATATACTAAAACTTGACCACGGCAAGTGGGGTGGGGATTCTTCGGCGATGGTTCGGCCTCAGCCTTGTCTGCTGCCATTACTTGCATAGTGTGAGTGAGGGATTTTGGTGTAGAGCGGACGAAACTCGGGCGGTGGAAGTTCGGCGGTTCGGTGTTCTCCTTCACAATCACCACCTATTTACTTTTAGTCTACGGGACGGGTACACTATGTACGGGAGGATGAGGTGACGGGTTGGCAGGTCCACTTCTTTCGTGAACTAGTTTATGTACAGAGTATACTCCTCTTATTCAGTTTATTTCCTGCAGAATGTGACGTTTACTAGTAAGTTGAAGGTTGGAGAACACATACTCGGAAGCCGGAAGTATACTGGGTATGCCCGGCTTTTGTTTACATGGTGTAGACACCGACACACTTCTAATCATAATGGAAGAAGGGATCGCGTCTTACATGTCATCTGTAGGTGGATAAGAAAAAGCGCAGGTAGTGAGTGGAAAAGCAAAACCTGCTTACTGTAGTGTGTAGGTAGACTACCTCCGTGAAATCTCCGAGGTGCAGTGCAGAATGCAGGATAATGTACAGGGTGACACCTGCAATGTCTTGTCAAGCCTTGGCTCAAGTCATAACTCCATACTTCTCTGACTACCTAGGTACCTTGCCTTGATTAAAACACGCTGATCAAAATGACCGAAAGACGAAGACGTTGGATTGCGATGTCCAAATTTCGACTGATCGCCGAATATATATCTCTCATATCTTTCAATACAACTCGAAAATTAGAACAATGCAAGGGTATTCATTCATCACGACATGGCTCATCTAGTTAGTCCATGCCTCATTAGGTAAGTATGTAGATACATAGCTGCTGCTGTATGCTATAAGTATAGATAATATGGGTAGGTTGATATGTGCATAACAATCATCTCGCTCATCTCGTCTCGTCTCGTCTCGCTTAGGTTTTTGTTCTGTTCAAGTGCAATTATACAATGCTAACCTGGCCCGCCGGCGAAGTGTGGAGCTCGTCCCACAGTGCCCGGAGCGGGCCCAGGTAGCACCGGTCGACGTAGAAGTAGTTGAACAGAATCGCGCGGAGCTGCTGCCATGTTTGAACGCCCTGTAACCGGATAGTCGAGGCGAGTTCGTTGACGAAGAAGGAGCGCTGGCTGTGGATGCGGGTGCTGCAGGCTCCTACGAAGAGAAGCCAGATGAGCAGGTCGCGGCAGAGGTGGTAGCACCCTGCGCGGATAGTAGACTCAAGCCCCATTTGCAGCGCGATGATAGGTTTGGGAAAGACGGGCGCGATTTGAGGGTAAAAGTCCCAGATGGCGCTGTTGTGGAAGAGGAGGCAGGCGAGGCGAACGCAGCCTTCGATTGTGGCGTCGCCTTTGACTTCGCCCGAGGAGGTGTACCGGTCGCTGTGGAGGGCGTATTCGACGTACAGGACTTCAGTGTTGTAGTAGCATTCCGTCTCCTCGTCGAAATCTTGCTCCTGCGGGCCGTTCTTGATCCAGTCTGCGTACCAGACCAGTTCTGTCAGGTCGTAGATGATTTTGGACATGGTGTCGCTGAAGACGCCGGGTATCTGAATCAATGAAACCAAGCCGGAGGCGGTGGATTCCAGCTCTTTGTATGGTGGTGTGATGGTGAGGTTTTGAGGACGGGCTTGACGGACAAACGGGAAGATCGGCTTCGTAAAGGACATGCATGCGACACGAATATCGGTCCTGCGACTGTTAGTATGAATCATGGTATAAGACGCGGGAGACCAACCATGAAATTTGAAAACGAACATCGTCGGCAACATCTGCGAAGCTGATTCGCATGCCAACCATCTGTCTGAGTCCTGCCAGATGAATTTTGAGATAGTCCGGGTCTCCCGTTGCAATCTGCAAAGTCAGCAGAAGCCTCAAAATAGGCAAAAGAGACGTACCTCAACCGTCAACAAGACCGATACAGCCGCAATCAGCTCATCGCTAGCGGCCTTGATAGGATCTGACAAGCCCTCGTTGACCAGTCGGATGGTCTCACCACGGTGGTGGAATGTATCGAGGAGAAGCACGCTCGAGCTCTTTTTCTCGTCTGTCAATGGAAACTCGCCGCATTCGAGTGCGGAATTCGTCGCAGCGACACAGATACAGGCGTGAAGTGAAGCAGGGTCGTGTGATACGAGCGAGGCCCAGTGAGCTTCGAGCTTAGCACCGTACCGACGTTGTAGAGGATACGCGAGTCGCGTTAATTTGCATAAGACTGTCTTTATTAGCATGCTTGTGGCAATGATAAGGTGCAGGGAGCTTACAGTGTTGCAGGTGTCGATACATACGATCCGATAGCGGAGTATGCATTGTGTTGAAAGGATCACTCGTCCCTTGACCGACATATGTATATGGTGTTGAATCTTGGACAACAGCAAGAGCCTTACTATCATCCGTAACCCCATAATTGTCCACAGAATCCTCAGAAACCACAGGATACCCATCGCCGATATCGGCCACGGGCTCTGGCTCTTCTTTGATAGTTTCATGTTCAGGCGACGGGGATTTCGATGAAGCCGTCGAGGTCGTAGGCGAAGAGTGAAGAGTCTGCGATGTCTTTCGCGGCTTCTTCCTCGAAGGTTGACCTGACTCGGCTATGATAGAGGGACCAGTCGAGCTGGACGTCGTTTCGACAGGTTGAAAAGCGAGGTGTTTCCACGCCTTGCTCTTGTACCGCTTATCCGTCTCGAGTCTCTTCTTGCGGTTATGCTCGGACATAACATGAGACCGAATGAGCTTCAATGTTTCCTCTCGAGTCCCCTCCGCCACTGACTGCGGGTCATTATGCACCCAGAACAGGGTTGATTTGCCTTGCGATGCATTGCCCTGCTTCCGCGGCTTGCGGACTTTGGTCGCGGATGTCTTTGATGAGCCTTGGCGAGGAGGCTCGCTTACTATCGGTTGTTGAACGACATTTGGTTCTTCGTGTGCCTCGGGCACCATGGACGGAGGAGGGACATGGGAGTGTATTTGTGACTGCGAGTGCGGCGTGAGGGAGGGCGGGGAGTCTGTAGGATGCTGCGGCGGAGGCGGATGGTATTGGTGATGGTGGTGGAGTTGATAGGGATTGTTGATGCTATTGTCTTGAGCAGCCCATGGCGACGGAGTCGGTCTGGGCACAGAGGGGAGAATAGGTAGGGAATGTTGAGAGAAAGCGTTAGGATTGGGCAGGTAATGACCGTGGTGGTGGTGGTGGTCGGCGACCGTGGGAAGAGCCGTGGAAGGAAGAGAGTTCTTGGCGTCCATCGCACAGGCTCGGGCGCAGGCGCAGGTTTCGCAATTCACAGAACTCGCTGGCGATCTTCATGCCCATGGGCTACCATTATTTTCCTGGACAGGCAAGATGGCGAGGACAAGGCGAGCGGAGAAACGGGGGAGAGGTGAGAATTGGCAGCAGAAGGAAAAGCTGAATGGTCAGCGCACTGCCCCTATCAGGAAAAGCCCATGTCTTGCGAAACTCGGGGGTGGGCGAGAGCTGTGGGCACCTGCACTGGGCAAAGTACTGGCGTGGCGGTGACGGGTGACTGACAAGGACCAAGGGGCTGGGGTGTGAGAAATGAAAGAAAAGAAGAGAACAGCAATAACTAATAATATGGAGGGGAATCCGGCTGGAGGTAGTGCAGAGCTAAGCAAGAAGGAAGCAGATTGGCAGATTGGAAGCGATTCGACTGAGGCTGAGGAGCGGAGAGCACTGGGCCGTTGTATCGGTCTTCAGTCTTCAGTCTTCAGTAGATATTCTTCAGTAGATAGTCTTTGACTTTCGAGAACTTAAGCAGCAGAACTTCAAGAGGCTAATTAGTTCTTTTCTACTCTCTTCTCCTCTTCTCCTCTTCGACTCTTCGACTCTTCTTCAATTCTTCTCACTTCTCTTCCTCCCAGGAACGACCAATCAACACTCCCACCGCGCAGTTCTGGATCTCGGATGCTGCGGCTGCCGGTGTCCGGGTGGAGTCGCGTGTCGGCGACCACTCGATTGCTCTTGATAAGTTGCCCAGATTCTGATCGCCCCGGGTATAGTTTCCTCCCACATGGCCATGCCTGAAGATTAAAGGAACAATGCCTGCATTAATGCTTATCCAGACTATTACTACAGGTCGCCCGCCCTGCGAGCAGTATGCAAATCAGGTTAATGGGGTCAAGGCCAGTACACGAATAGGAATGAAATTAGGAATATCAATGCATGTTTAACAATACCACGGGCGCAGACCGATCGAGATCGTCATGAAAATCCCGGCCGCGGGAACACTGAGATCGTTTCCAGCTGTTCCAGTCCGCCCATTGTCCCCTGCTGCCCATTGGCCTGCCACCCCGGCCCGCTCTGTTGTACAAGTGTGCTTTGTCGAAATGGATTCGTACTTCCTGTGGGCGTGGGGCGGAGGGGTGCAGCGGCTGGCTGCAGCCCCTGCGACTGCTGCGGTGGTACAGACGAGCTCCGAGCAAATGGATTCGTCCCCGTCCGCTGTGGTTGGAGCGCTGCGGGCTGCTGTGGTACCTGGGGTTGTTGAAATGCCTGCGGGAAAGGTTCCGGTGCGTTGGGAGCGAATGATGCGTTGGCTGTGGACAATCTTTTCGCAAATGGGTTTGTGCTCTGGCGATTCAATGGTGACGCAGGCGGTGCAGGCCCGGTTGGCGTACTCATAAGCATCGATTGCCTAAACGGATTAGTGGTCTGAGGCTGCAGGCTGCTCTGTGACGCTTGCTGCTGCGGCGGGAATGCAGCAATGTTGTTCTGTGGAATAGGCGCCAGCTGGGACTGGAACCCTTGGGGCTGTGACTGGAACCCTTGGGGCTGTGACTGCGGTGTGTAACCTCCAAACCCGACTCCGGTCGCGGTAGCCTGAAGGGGCGCTGGCACTTGCTGTTGACCAAACTGGTTATCATTCTGCGGAGCAAAGGGGCCCCCGAAAGGTGCCCCAGGCTGTGCAAACCCTGTGGGCTGCATCTGGCCAAAGCCTGTGGGCTGAGGTTGCTGCTGGAACCCTGTCTGTTGCGGGAAGAATGCAGGTTGCTGTCCGGGGAAGCCGGTCTGTTGGAATTGCATGTTTTGGGGCTGTGGTTGTTGCTGCGCCTGAGCTGGCGGGCCTTCAATACTGTCAAAGAAATCGATGAGATTCGAGGGGGCTGCTGTTGTCTTCGGTTGCGGACTGGGTGCCGTCTTTGGTCGGGCGGGTGTAGGATTCGAGTTGGTGGTAGGTTTGTCACCTGTCGTAGAAGATGCTGCAAATGCACTCTTGTTAGGATCTTTGCCTTGTCGAGCAAGGTATTCTCTGCGACGCTGGTTAAAGTCCGGATCGTTCAAATCGTCTTCCAAGAGACGCGTCAGATCCGTAGAAGCGTGTTTCAGCTTGGGTATTTCCAGTCTTGTTGCAGATTGGAAGTGCCGAGCAACCCCTAGGAACTTGACCACCTCTTCAGTCTGTGCGGCAAATGTTTTGTAAATATCCAATGCGCGTTCACTATCGGGGCGTGACATTTCGAAGTAATGTTCTGCTACCGGTTAGCTGGATTTACATCGCAATTATATCGTCGCACTTGCCTAAGACGTTGATGGTGCCTTCGTTCATAACCGAGTATAGTGTCAATAGATCCAGAGTAAGCAGACGGAAGGCCGTCAAAGTGATCTCGTTCTCGACTTCATCCGTCAAGAGCTGAGGGCTGTTAGTCGTATCCCAATGGTGGAAATGTCAACACTCACGTCACATCGTAACAGCTCCTTTATTTGCTTTTGAACAACTTCGGTCTCTCGCAATAACCCCTTTTCGACAGTAAGTCGTTTCATCCGGCCTTGTCCGCTCCGTACATAGTCGGTCTTGGTCTGTTCAAAGGCTTTCGCGCGGGCAAGAAGATAGTGGGCATATCGTCGGATATTGCGACCCTGCGGTTGAACTGTTCATTGAGTAATCAGCACAGTACATTATCACTCTTTCGGCCAGCTTACCCTCCGACAGTCCATGAACAGCAATTTTCCGTGGGTTCTCTGCCATGTATTGCAGCGTAGCGTCCAGTTGGCCCTCCCTTATCATAAAGTGGATGACGATGAGGGCTTTGAACGCGATTGTCCATGTTGTATCGCGAACTCGAAGGTGCAGTGTCCGGAATATCTCAGCTACACCAGCTTCGCCCGTATGCGTTGCTACCAGGATGTGTTCGATGTATTTGGACTTAGGAGCCGCAAGCTGCCGTAAGAACAAATAATCAGCATTTGACTTCAGGAACGCGGACGAACAGCGCAACGTACCTTGACCTTGGTGGCCCCCTTAACCGACTTTTCAAAGTTCTGAGCCATTGTCCGGACTGTTTGGGTTTAGAATGGATTGCGACAAGATAAGGAGGGGTGGCAGGCGCGCGGTCGTGTATCCGCTCTCGCACAGGGGAACAGTTTGTAAGAAGTAATTCAAAGGTTGACAGTGACTACCGCGGATTATGAATTGGTTCGTCCACGCCAGTCCGAATGAGCGTCATGGTGGTTTAGGCCATCGCGAGAAACGTGTTTCAGGAGAAGATGGATCGGAGTAGGGACAGTAGTGGAAAGTTGATCGGGCCAGCCGGGGGTTGAGGGTAAGCAGAATGCCTAGGCTGTAAGCCTGTCGAGAGAGCAGGGAAGTGGAATTGGCGAGGTCACGGCGAGAGAGGTCGTGGGGTGAAGGTGAGGAGGAGCACTGGAGCATCACAGCATCTCCGTGCCAGCCGTCGCCGCCTTCTTTCGGGCCATTGCTTGGCTGCCTAAGCTCACTATGGGTTCACCTCTACAACTACAACCTGAAACAGTCATGTAAGGACTGTCCAAATGACAATCCACTGTAAATTTATAATCATGTATTTCTATTATGGTCTCTATTACAAGAAGCGTTTGTTTCCGGAATTGAGAGCTATTGTCGGACATGCCGAATATATATATTTGAGCTCATGCCCGGAGTTTCCTTCCGTTCCTCTATCTACCTATAAAACAACACTTTTCCTCTATCTTCTTGCAATGTTCTCATCCCATATCACAGGACTGTGTTACTTCCAAGCGCCCTGCAAACCTGAGACAAGCCGGCTACATTGATCAGCTATGATGACTCTTGACATGAGACCACCTAAGTAACATTCTCGTCCTCTCTATCTTAGGGGACTAAGATGAGGCCATTAGAGCTCTATCCAGCTCAACCTTTTTGTTTACGATCATGACACCTTCTTAAAACTTGTGTTGCTTACCTTACACTATGATATCCTCTTTACTGACCTCAATACTTCCCCCATGTCATTGCCCGCTTGATCAGTACTTGTCTTTCTTCCATAAATCCAAAACAAGCAACTTTGGTATCTTGTCTACGTGAATACACTTTGAAGAAGCGGGAGATCAACCTCACAATGTCGGCACTTCGTGCGTCCTCCCTTGACCCAGCCGCAAAGTCTCCCCAGATTCGATGGACAACCGAGATGAGAGTCTTTCTCTGTTGTCTCGTTAAGTATTACGAGAAACTTCATGATCACTTCGAGGTTATCTTCAACAAGACCTTCGAAGCTGAGCTTGCCGAAGCTGGCTTTAATAACGCCATACATGTGAAGTGGTCAAGACTTCATTCTCAATGGGTGTGTATGAGAAACCATGGAGACCCCATTTGGGGTGACGTACACAAGACTGCCCTTGACCCAGCGCCGTGGCTTCCAATACTCGAGACGATCGAGAGAACAGCGGCTTCACTTGGCTTGCAGCTTACCAGGAAAGTGGCAGATATCATCGACTCGTCTAGCTTTATTTACCAAACACCCGCTTCCCTGCCAAGGCCTAGTATGACAAACAACCAGCAGCTTGGGCCCCAGGAACTCCTGAATCAGGACGTCGAGGCTTTCCCCAAGCCACTTGTCACGCCTCAAGACACGGAATCGAAGCCCTCGGGCAAGAATGCGGATACGTACTTTTGCACCGCGGGAGGGAAACTCTGCTTCTGGTGTCATATAGAGGACGTTGAGAAGGTAAGTTTTACTCAGTTCTATACGTGAGCATCAAGTGACGGTCAGAACAGAAAGAAGCAGATGGACTCGACTCGACACAAGTGCCTTCGCTTTTATTTCGTTGGTGGAACGTCAAATCGCAAGGCGTGAATTCGGATACCATGTTCGTAGCTGGCAAGTTCACAGGCATTTTCAATGCCTACTTTGAACCGGATACAATCTCTGAAGAGGAGTTCTGTTCTTCCATTGAGAGTCATATTCGGAGATACACGGTCCTATCTCCCTTCATCTCAACATTCAAGTCAGCCCTTGCACCAACGCACCGAAGCTTGCGAAATCAGGAGGGCGCCTCCATAGCCATTATCGACACTTCGAAACTCAAGTCGAGAGTGTACTCTGCAAAGGCTTTTGTACAGAAGCACAAGCTTAAGATCGGACGGACATACAACGGCGCAGGCGAGTATTTGATATGGGGTCATGTCAACGCCGAGGCCATTGTCTGCACCTTCCAGGTGACAACGCTTCAGCGCATCGCAGCAAAACACCTCGACGTAGGCCATTTCCTTCAGCTTGAGACCATTGCTGCAGCTGAAAAAAACCGAGGAAAACTCCACAGAACCATGGCAAATAAAGCTGTTCCCTTGGATAAGCGAGCAGGGGCCACTGTCGGCAAGCTCTTGTCATTGCTCAACGTCCCGCAACGGTACTGCAGGGATGCCAGCGAAGGCATCGCCTACTCTTGGAGAGTAAAGACTAGACGACTTCCGTGGAACGAATTCTTCGACGGTGTTCATCTTGGATACAGAGGGGAGCCCGTCATGGACCCCCGGTCACCTGCGCCTTCCCCGTTCCATGGTGCTAATCTCGCTGTTGATGTTGACATCGATTCTGACCCCGAGACTTCGTACAGCTATGTCACCGATGAAATGTCGGCTGAAGAAGACAACGCGGAGGTCGAGGTCACCAACACGTTGCGAGTTGATGACCGCAGCACTGAGTTTATCCTGCTTTCCAACCCAGATATCGTGCCTACCCGCACTTCACCAGCCCAGACTATTCCCAAGAGAGTCAATGTGCCCTCTGCTAACACGAATGCCAGGGCCACCGCCACCATGCCAATCATGAACCAAAACAACAATCATTTCTATGCATTGTCTCTCAACGCGGACGCCATGACTACCCACACCTTGCCTTCCCAGCCTCGTCCCACAATATCCAGCGTCTTCGATACAAGTAGCCCAAACTCATTCCTGACTCCGACACGTCCTCCCCGCCGTCGAGAAAGAAGACTCGCTTCCCCAATTCACCTAGAGCACCTGGAACGTCGTCAAGCAATGGCCATTTTTGAGGACTCTGACCACGCTGACGATGAGATGGATGATGCCGTCGAGCCCGATATCTTCGTCACTGCGACGGCTGATCAGCAGCGCCGAGCGAGTGATAGGTTCGCGATTGATAGAGCGCGCGTGTGGGAGGCTCTCAACCGCCATATCTGACTCAGTTGGTGACGTTAGGGATCCCGAGTTTCCGTCTTACATTCGACCTAGCTTGTTGTGTTGAAGTTTGTGAAATGGTTGATCAAGGAATAAGGAAGGGTTCCTTTGCGATGTTTTCATGACTGTCTTCGAAGTATTGTCCGCTATGTCGGACTTTGATTAATTGAGGTGGTTAGTTCGTTTCCAGGTTGATGTTGAGCGGTTGTATGAGGAGGATCTTTCCGTTGTGACGATTGTACCAAGGCGTTTTTTATGACTTTACAACCTGGGCAAGTTATCGACTGGGCGAAGATCCAAGTCCCAGATATCGGCGTCGTCGTCATCGTCGCTGTCTACGAGAAAATCTACGTTGCAAAATCACCGGACATAAAACCAAAAAGAAAAAAGCAGAAAGAAATGCAACCCAGTCATCAACGTCAACAATCCCATTTCCCAGAGTAGACCGAAATACACCAAATTTCCAAATACAATCCAGTCCAGACCGATTCAATACGGCAAGGCACGGCACAGCACGAATGAAAAATAGAGAGAACAGATCAAATTTTTTTCATTGGATATATCCTTCGCAGGCGGGTACCGGGACATGCATGAAATCGTGAAACAATCCCAACCCAACCCAACAACTTCACCGAGCTGTTTCGCTCGAATCCATTGCCATTCGCGCCGCTGCCCCAGATTGAATTTTCTCGACAACCTCGAACCACCCTATCTCACACGACACGCTTAGAACTTGGAGAAAGCCTTGACGGCCTTACCGGTGCGGGGGAGGACACGGAGGGTGTTGAAGCGGACCTATCAATCGAAAAAGCATTAGCACGTATTCGCATGTCGATAAACAGGTAGAAAAAAGTGTTTGCCGAGACATACAGTCTTGGAGAGGGGACGGCACTGGCCAACGGTAACCCAATCACCCTCCTCAACACGGAAAGCGGGAGAGACGTGGGCAGCGAGGTTCTTGTGGCGCTTCTCGTAACGGTTGTACTTGGGGATGTAGTGGAGGTATTCACGGCGGATGACGATGGTACGGTGCATCTTGGTGGAGACGACACGGCCGGTGAGGATACGGCCACGGATGGAGACGAGACCAGTGAAGGGGCACTTCTTGTCTATAGATTTGTTAGTTAACAGTTCAGGGACCGGTCTGGCGGTGCGAATGTTGCTCGGGTGGTCCAGATTTCTTCACCGGAGTCTGAGTTTTGAGATTCGAATTGGCGAGACCGCATCAAAGTTGTTGACTTTGTCTCGAGTCCAAACAGAAGTTTTTGAAAATTGGCGTTAATATGTTGATTCTAATGTCGTCTCAAACACATGTGCTATTCCTGTCCTCCGCATTTCGCTCGTATTTTCTCATCTCAAGACTCCGAAGAAGAAACCGGGTTCGCCGCAAAATCGCATTCGTCGAGTCGTAAAAATCATCGCAGGTCGTCCATACCGATGTAAGAACCCTCAATAGCGTTCTTGGGGGTACGGAACCCAAGACCAACGTCCTTGTACCATCTGCGGCCCTGGCTAACCTTCTTGCTCTTCGCCTTGGTCTTGGGGTTGAGGAAGATGTGAGGCTGCTTCTGGAAAGCACGCTCCGACTGGACGTTCAACTCGGTCGCCATTTTTGCGAGAATGCAGTCCGACTGGGAAACAAGGTCGAGCTGGGTGGGAGATTCGTCGCGAAGGGGGTTGTCGGATAATGCGGGTTGTCGGCGTTGACTTTCGAGGAAGACGAATTTAGCGGTGGATATTCTTTCGTGTGAAGTTGTGCGGTGGCGGCGCTAGTCCCGTTCGAGACTCAACGCTAGGGCTGTTATGTAAGCTGCCGTTTGTTTACATTTCCCTGTCACATGACCTTCCACCGGGGCGACGCGCCTCAGGGACTATGGAGTACAGCGTTGTTCAAGGCTGTTGTTGTTGCTGCAATTCGTCCCCTCGGTCTTCGATCATCGCTTGCCCTGCTGGGCACTCGCCGCGGACGAACTACTACACGCGCAACCTCGAGCGCAACCCTCACCATGGCGTCTAGAGGCGACTCCGCGGGGTCGGTCCGTCCGCGATCTCGCCGGTCTATCGCTCATGTACCCCGTTCGAGATTGACGTCGCAGGGCGACAAGGAAAATGAAACAACAGATCTCAGCGCGACGAGGCAACTGACTGGTCGGCCAACATTGACGGGGAAAGAGAAGAAGTCTCGCAGCAAGAGCTTAGGACCCGGTGGTTTGGATGCGCTCCAAAACTCGAATGGGAACCGTCGCAAGGTAATTCATTTCACCCCGCGACTTCACTCTATCCTCCTGACACTAATACTTTATTTTTATGTAGTCCTCTGCAGTCATCCCGCTCAAGTCAATCCTCAAACGAACAGCTCCGGTATCACCCATTCGCAACATCCCTACATTTGAAGAAACGCGCCGCAAGACACCATCCCGTGGAGCAAATGGACAAGGCGGCAGCAATAACTCGAACCAAGAAGGGCTTCTTATCGATTTTGACACACCCGGTCAGAAGTCGTCAAATAATGCCGACGACCAAACCAATCCTTTCGATACTTTCAACACTTCGAACCTCCGCGATGAGATGGCCGCCGCGCGAGAACAGGAAGAGAAAGAGCGCCGCGAGAGGGAACGAAAAGCAGCGCTGGAACACAGAGAGGCCCGGCGGAAATCAATGGGTATGTGCACTATTGATCTGGGTTCGTGTTGCATTCTACTGACTGTTAGCAGCAAACCGCCGTGTATCGTTCGCTCCGGAGGCGACATTGCATACTTGGAATGTGGTTGAAATACCCGACGACTCGACATCATCATCCGCCTCCAACTCTACTCGACGTGCGTCTACATTGACGAACAACCGCACTCCACAGCCAGCACCCGCACCTCATGAGCCCTCCAGTTCGCCTGAAAAAGACATCGAGTCCGACGATATTGCATTCTCACCAGTACACTATCCGGATCTGGAACAGTTCAAGAATGGGCAGGCAGGCGGTGAACTGGATGGAGGCTCATTTCAAGAAATGTTTTCGAGTCCTTTCAGTGGGAGTGAACATAGCGAGGACACCGGCATTGCTTCTATGGCTGGAGGCGACGACGACGATGATGGTTCTTCTGATTCTGCTTTTGATGGAGAAAGCACTGCGATGAGCATGGATATGTCGGAACATTCTGAAATGACCGGACGAACGGATGCGTCCGAGTCCACCAGCGGCACTGGCCGCCTCAATGCGGCCTTGCGACAAGCAGCTGGAGCGGCAGCAACGCGAAGCTTTGATGACGAAGACGACGAGGAAGCTCCAATGGAAATGGTGGATCAAGAGATCACAGGTGCTTTCCAGCCTTGGATCAAAAAAGGACAAAGGCAAAGTTTTGATTGGGATGAACTCACCGCGCAACACGATCAAGAGAATCTGAATTCTTCCAAGCCATCGGATAGTGGTGTTGAATTGGATAGTGATAATGATGATGAGGATATGAGCATGGAGGTTACCAACGCTATCGGCGGGATCCTCCCTAACGGCCGCCAGAGCTTAGGCCGTCGCAGGTCAACTGGACAGGAGACGAACTATGATGAACAGACCATGGAGCTCACAAACGTGGTGGGAGGTATTGCACCAGCTGAGTCGCCTGCAAAATCTACGGGCGCCGACAGCGACGTAGAGAATGACGAGGAGATGACAATGGAATTCACGTCGGTGGTTGGAGGTGTTTTGAACAAAGCTACAGCTCAACCAGGTAATGAGGCTGATGATACTCCCAGCCAGAACGCAGGCGAACCGGAATCGGACAATGCAGAAGAGGACATGGACGATGGAGCAGATATGGAAATTACCGGCGCTGTCGGCGGCATACTTCCAGCTATTCAAGAGCAAACCGAACTCGCGGATGAAGATCAGACTGCAGGAATGGACTTCACGGCTGCTATGGGCAAGATTCTGACACCGGAGCGCGCGAGCCCAGACAAGGCCGACTCCCAGCAGGGAAGCTCACCCTTCCAAGAAAACGTCAAAGCATCGCCAGCCAAATCGCCAGCTAAACCATCAGCTAAATCGCCTGAGAAGTCGCCGATGTCATTTCACGTTGCCGCTGTTGCCTCTGAAAGCGGTAGTCCTAGTTTGGCCAGTGTCAGATCTAGACGCACCAGGCAGAGCTTGAGCCGTGCTACCCCTACGACGCCGACTTCCATGACACCACAGGAAACACCAACAGCAAAATCCACGGTCGATGCGCTAGTGACTCAAGCGAATCAACCATCCACTCCTGGCCAGACACCTCCGTCTACGACTAAGGAGCCGCGGAGTGCATCACCCAAGAAGCGTTCCCAAAGTCGGCCCGAAAGCGACAGTCAATTCAAGTCTTCAGGTCGCCGCAGTCTATTTGGCCAAAATGCGGCGGGTGAATCTGCTCCTCTTTTTGTCCTGCGACCTCCAGGCCCAAGGCGCTCTTCGGGAATCGGGATCGACCGAGAAGGTCTCGGATCTCCGAAAGTTGCAGCCATGCTCGACAAACGGCGATCCATTGGTGAAGAAGCTGGTGACTTTGTTCCGCAGGAGAAGAGATCACAGGGTGTACGCTTCGAGGATCCCCTTAAACTTCAAGAGGAAGTCGATCGGGAACGTGAAGAGGAGGAGAGCAGGGAGGATGGACATATTCCACCTAACGCTGATCCCACAGCAAGTCTGCGAGACATGATATCAAGTCTTACACCGAAGAAGAACAAGCTTCGTGGCCGCAAGAGTCTTCATGTTGGCGCAGCACGGGGGATCCTCGGTAAACGCCCGGCAGAGCTGGACTTGGATGAAGATGAGGAAGAGAACACTCCAAAACGGCTGAGGCGTCCCGAGGATGCGAGCCCAGTCAAGAACGTGAGACTCCCACCTCCTCCCAGCAAGGAGGAAACTGTCGCCCGATCAACTCAATCTCCGGTGCGCAAGGTGTTTGGAGTATCCCCCCCTAAAGCCAGCACGACTCCCACTCATGAACCCAAAGGGGGTTCGGTTGTGCAGAATGCGTCGGACCAACCGGCCGCTTCACGGGATACTGAGACAGTACCAGCTGAAGATGGTGCTGTTGAGGCGCCCGAGCCAGAGGTCGAGCCAATCCAACTACAGGACTTTTTGAATATGACCAACATTCACTTCATGGAACTTACAACCACAAAAAGACGACACACCACCGCACCGGATAGCATCAATAGAAGAACAGCTAGACTGTCTCTTGAGGGAGACGGGATGTCTGCTTCAAACTTTGACGACTGCGTGGCCGCCGGTTTCTGCACTGTCCCAATGCTGGAGTTGTATCAACATGTAAGTAGCTAAGTCCAAGCGATATTCTTTACTAACATTTCCTAGTCCTGTCGTGAGTTGAAGTCGTACATTTCCGAGGGTCGTCAGATCATCCGATCGATCGAAACCGAAACATACGCCGACAACCCGCCTCTGTTTCGAGAATACATCACAGCAGCGCCTGACATTAGGTTGTTGATGGATAACCAGTTCCGAAACGTCAAGACACATACTAGACTTCTGAGCAAGGCCACATGGTACGAATGGCGCATGAAACTTCTTGAAGGCCTGAAAGAGGGGTTGGATCGGCATATGGAGGAGATGAAAGGTGACGACGATATCCTGTCGAAGCATGAAAAGCTGCTCAACGACGCTGTGCCCGCCCTTACCACAAAGCATTCTTCGCTCGAGCAGGAGGCCACAAACCTCCAGCAGTTGGCGGACGAACTAGAGAACTGCGATCAGGATGAGCTGTGGAATGCGCGCGGCAAGCTCGCCGACGCGGAAGAAGAAGTTGCGTCGAAGAAGAAGTTCCTCGAAGAGCTGCAGGCCGAAGTCCAGGACAAGACAGACACGATTGAAACTGGGGCCGAACTCAAAGCGGAGTTTACAGCTCAAATCCAGGAAGCAGAAAGGGTCAAGGAAGAGTGCCGTGGATGGAGCGCCAAGGAGATCCGCGAGTTGAAGGGTATGTCTGCTACCGTTTCAGTTTGGTAACACTTTAGCTGACCTTGACAGATTCCGTCCACCGTATCGAGCAACAGACCGGATGGTCCATCAACTCGGCATCGTCCTCGGAATCAGAGGCAGGTCCTGTCGTGAACATGTCCTACCGACACCAACTGCAACTCAAATTCCAGCCCGCATCGTTCCAAATCAAGAGCGACAAAGAATCCCTGCCGGACGCCAAATCCTCTACACCAATTGAACTAAGCTACGGCCCCGAAAGCGGCTCGAAGGCTCAGCAACTACGCCCGCTCTCGCCTATCTCGCTTCTCATCCTCAAATCCCTCAAGTCTCACGTGACAACAATTGATCAATCAAAGACCGCGCCCAAGCAACTCCTACGCTTTGTGTCAGAGGCATGGGATCTTGCATCGAACGTGGAGGAGGAAGCTCGCATGCTCGGCTTCCACGGCGTAACGAATACGCGTCTCTCAGATGTCGACGGCAAGACCTCCCTCCGAGCAAGGTGCACATTGCTTGGAACCTTCACAACCGGTGAATCTGCGCCTCCAAACAAAAGCCGAGTAGACATCGACTTTGCCGTTGCAACACGCATGCTTGATAAAAATGACGAAAATCAGGTCGGCAAGTTAGATCTCCAGACTGAGGTCCTGGCTAGTAAAGTCTACGGCTTCGGAGAGGATAATGGTTCTGGTCTATCAGAGAAGGAGATGCGGAGTATCCTAGCCAAAGAGTTGAAGGGGAGCAAGTCTGGAGTGAAGTTTGGGGGTGGGGTCTGGAGTAAGGCCGTGCAGATGCTTTCTGGGCGGGTGTTTTAGCGGTGTGCTTTTGATATCATTACTTTTTGATTTTCTAGTTGATTTGAGCGGGCGTTTGGGGTTATCACAGGGCGTCGATCAAGTACCACGTTACTATGCCCTTGTTTTTCAAATCCCGGCCGTGCTTAGGTTTGTTCATGTTGTGCCTTTCGTTTGCGTAAGCTTTGCAATTCCAGATCAATGCAACAGCGATACCACACTTCCAATCCAATCTACTCAAGTCTATACACTGAGATGGCGAGCTGTGTCTTCATGATATGTGCCAATATTGGCTGCTTGGCAGCTACCTAAAAGGGTCCACCTGGGAACCCGCCGCCCATCCACATAGACGGGTGTCGTTGTGCCTGTGCCTGTGCCTGTGCCTGTGGATGTGCTGCGCTTCCATCCAGATACCCGTACCCATTCATCAGCGGATTGGGGACGGAGACGGGTGCGGCTGTTGTAGGCGCTGTCCCCGTCGCAGTAGCAGAGTCGCCCATTGCTTCAGGCGCAGGTCCACTTCCAGGATGAACGCCACTACCGCCCAGAAAAGGAAACGGCCCAGCACCATGAACACCAGCATTAACGCCCCCCGGCGCCCCAAACATATTCCCCAGGAACTGCCCTCCAAATCCAAACTCCCAGTCTGCTGTTATGGGTATTTGCCAGAGTTCAGGCTGGTGAAAGGGAAAGGAGAATGCGAAGGAGCCTTCTTCGAGGGTTGGGAGGGGGAAGGAGAGATTTATGTTTGATAATGGGTTCTGAGGCGCGTTAGTTGGTGTTGTGGTGGATGTGGGAGTTGAGGTTGTCGTTGGCATGGCTGTGCAGGGGAAGGGTTGTTGTTGTTGTTGGTGTTGGTGTTGGATGTTTGAGAGGTTCGGTGTTTGAGGTTCTGGTTTGGCGGGATGGGCATGTGGATTTAATGACGGGTTTTCGGATTCGGCGGCACTCAATGTTGGTCCCGGGCTTGAGCTGGGTGTCGGGCTTCTGGGAACAACATAGCCAGAGGAATTAATAGGTGGTAAACCTTCAAGATTGGGTATATTGACGCTCGTAGATGCGGAATGTATAGGTGGAGAGGTAGATGTTGAGGTTGATTGTTGTGAGGCTGCCTGTGCTGCTGCGCGAGATTTAGGGTGTTTAGGTTTTGAGTCTGTTACGGGTTTGACGTTCAGTGTCTTTTGGTCTCGTTCAAAGACGGCGCGTGCGATGCGCTCAAAGGTCGTGCTCATGCGAGTCATGAACCGCGCGTAGTTGCATGGACCGTCGGCCGGGACGAGAGTGGCAAAGAACGTTGCAGCCATGTTTAGTGACTGGAGGTCATCTTTGGCGGTCGGCTGCTGGCTGTTGCGGAGGATGTTGGCGAATATTGTCATCACGGCCAAGAAGACGAAGTACAGGAGGGACCTGAAGAAGCACTGTTAGTTGGCGAATCAATGGACTATTTCATTTCGCGATCTTACCATATCCATGCAATGTCACCCCACGGAAGATTATTTACTAGCTTCAAGGTGTCCCTTGCAGCCTGGACGCAGACCGCCGCCGACGCTGAGGATTGGTCCAACATTAGTCTCAGGTCTAACTCTGGTATGCTGTCTGCGCGCGACTGGTAGACGAAGTTGATCAAGAGTGGAAGCCGATGAATCATGATGAGCGAATTGTAGTACATCAAAAACAGACCGGCAGAAGCGAAACCAGCAAGGAAGTCTTCGCCTGTTCCTCTCTGCTGCATCAATGTATCGAACTGACTAGTGTTCTTCCACTCTTGAAGCTCCGCGTGCAGACTGTGGACTAGCTCGCAGATGCCGGCTGTTGAGACATTTTCCAGAGCCCTTGCCGAATAGAAGTGACGGTAGATCCGGCTTCTAATCACTGCGATGCGGCAGACTTGAGGAAAGAATGCCTTGTTGTCGGCCATCATGAGACCCTCGACGGTGTCGTCGGAGGGGAACTCGACATCGAAGTCGTCGAATCGCTGCGTTGGGGCGTTACCTAGACGGATAGATATGCTGCACAATTAGTACTGGTCTTGAATCGAGACGGTATACTTACCTTTGATCGAGAACGTAGGCAATCCAAAATACGTTCTTTCTCTGCTGTTGTTCGACTTGTGATAGGTGCGGTCTCGGAATTTCACGATGTAAACCCATCCTGTGAGACGATCGAATGGCGGCAGTGACGATAGGGACAGTCGACTGGGAGCCAGAATTGCCCCGAAGGAATAGTGCCATTCCGAGAAGGGCTTGTACACTCAGTAGGTCTGTCCGACGGAGTACCAGCTCTGGGAATACTGAGAGAGCGTTCTTGTAATAAAGCCAAGCTTTCTCCCTGTCCTTTTCTGACTTCTGGCTGTTGGAGAATCGATATTCGTAGGCAAGAGCGAGAATGATGTTGATGCTAGCCCACCGAGCGGCATCATCACAGGTCTGCTGAGTGTACTGCCACTCGACGAGTTCCATGAAGCTATCCTCATAATAAAGAGGGAAAATGAGGTTCACGGTTCGAAAGAAATCCTTGAGCAAGGCAAACACCTCTGCTCTCGGCGGCAGGGGCTTGAAGACTTGTGAAGAAAAAACATCGTAGAATACATCTGGTCGCCAATATGCCCATGGGGTGTCGAATTTAGAGCTCGATAACAATGTGTTGAGGGAGTTTGCCTCTCCGGACCGGCTCTTGACCCATTCCACTCCTTCTCGAGTCAGAATTGAAAGGGGTGTCGACCGCCCTGTGAAAACTTAGCAACTGCTGAAATGATATAAGCCCGGCAGACGTACCAATATACAGAGGATACGCGTCCTTCTCTGCCTTGCATGGTGGACCCCTTTTTTGCGTTGCTGAATTCTTGCACTCGTACAAAGCGGATGGATTACTGGAATCGAACGACTGTTTGGTGTCCTCTGATGTAGACGAGTCTGTCCCATTAGAGTTACCACGGCGGCGTGTTCTTTTCGATCCGACATTGCGCCGGATGGGGACCTGCCGCTGGCTCGAGGTATTATTGTCATCCTCGATGTTGCTGTCATCTCCAGCGTCATCGGAAGAGCCGCTAATGTCGAGATCTGCGGGTTCGACCGGGATGCCCGCGGCTCTGAGCAAAGACTCGGTCTTTCTCAGCCGCTCCTCTAGAGTTTTGACATAGCGTGACCTAGACGTACTCAGTCAATGATGTACATGAAGATAGAACAGGGAGCGCTATAGAGATCATACCTTCTCTGGCTGTCCCTGTTTGCCTGTCCCTGTAAAGTCCTGCAATTCAGGTTACGGCGCATACATTGGATACAAGCATCACTGGAAGTCTCAAACTCGCATTTGATCTTCCTCTGATAGCACGTCTCGCAAGCCTATGAACTAGTTTACTAAGCCGCCTCTGCAACAGACAAGGAGGCTGCTTACCAGAGTTTTACGTCGCCGAAGCCTAGAGCCATGAGGGCCATTGCCAGATCTTGAATTGTCGGGTATAGTAAATTGAGATTCCTGCATTCTCCGAGCAGGCATTAAACTAGCACTCGAAGCCGAGTGTTGCATAACTCCACCTAGGACAATCGGAAAATTGATGGTACCATAAGTGGTCTGGGCAGCGCCTGGCGCCGTGGAGAAAATGGAGATATGGAGAAATGGCAAGCCCGAAACTGGGGAAATGAGATTTGCCAATTGTGTCAGAGGCGAATATTGCAGGAAACCGAGATCAGAGTGTTGAACCGGGCCGAAATTGGTTCCTACTGGTTCCGGAGAGGATGGTGTCCGATGTGTTGTCGTGCCTGACGAGGCAGAATCTCAGCTGAAACTGACGAGCCGCTGCACCACGCGGAACTGCTGGAATTGCTGGTGCTGCAGGCGGACAACCTCCACCACGTCGGAGAAGTAGCGCAACAGACAGCGACAGACAGCGACAGCGATAGCAGAGCTTCCCAAGATCAGACACTTGAGAAAAAAGAAGAAAGAGCAGGTTGTGGCGGAGAGAAACGATTAGTAATCCCTCCGCAGCCATTCTCGGATGTCGGCAGTATCGCTTCCGCCCGTCAGCTTTATCTCCGAGTCCTTAGCTCCAGGGTCTTTTGTGGTATGACATCTGTCTTCTCTTGATATCGAGAAGTCTGTGTGTGAAGAGAACATCGTGTTGATGTATCGACAACCATAAGCCATCAATATCCTGGCAACTGTGGCACGGGTTGGACCGCCTGGCCTCTTATCTTACCCCGGACGCAGCGGTCAGCTCATCAGTCTCCCTGATCCGTGCCTGCGGGGAATTCCCAAGGTAGTAAGTTCCAGCCATGCTTTTCAACAACCACCACCAAATTTGAGCTCGAAACACACCGCCTGAACTTGTGATCCCCCAAGTACTTGATGCCAGGGCACCAATGACATTCCCGCCTCAGGGGTCAGGTCCCAAAGCATGGATATGGGTACAAGGTGACTGAAGAGGAAACGAACAAGCTCGTGGGAAGAGCCCCTTGCAGCATTGCAGCATTAATTCAAGTGCAGCTACCCGCATTACTCGTGAGTCCTGGCCACGTTGACTTGGGTCTGGGATCGACCTGATCCCCGCACCAATTTATATACTCGAGTCCGGACTATGCATTCCTGCGCTCTTGATGGATGATAGCCAATCGCTCAGCACCAAGTCACAGCCGGCGTAGACTCGCACCTTGGAGAAGTCGATTCCTTCGTCGAGACCGACTCTAGATGCATGACGTCTGACGGCTCTCTGCGCCATTCTACGCTTTCATTTGGGAGCAATGCCTATAACCCCACGCCATTACGGTGGGAGGTCCAGTTGAGAGCAACGGAGGGTAGTCAAAGCTGACTGTCGGGATGGCATGCTCTTCTTTAAATACGTAAGAGTAAGGCGACTTCACCCTACTGCCCGGAGCAGATACTAATTCGGCATCTGTCGCAGTAACCCTCTCACCGTCTCACGCACCTGGAAGTTTCTGGTTCGCATTTCGCACGCCTTATCTTGGAACATGACGACATCAACACCGAGCGGAGAAAGCAGGGGCGGTTCCAGGCTCGGTTCAAGGACGGATTCAAACCATCATAACCACAGCCATACAACGGACATGCTGGGGCGGAGAGGACAAAGTGTGTGTGGGTACGAGAAGCAAAGAGACGCAGACTCAGACAATCCCGGACTCGGTCGAGCGTTTGGAGAGCGGAAACGACCGACTGAAGATCAAAGGACAACGTCCCTATTGTTAGTGGTCCATGCAGGCGACTCTGATCTGGGGACGAGCTCTGACTCTGGGAGCGATCGACTTCAGACAGTCATGATTCAGATTCGACATTCGCAAGCCTTGGAAGGCTGAAGACTTGACTGTTCTTCAAAGTCATCGTTTTCTCGGCGCCGCGATCGAGATCCCCGGGAGCTGGCCATTGTTTATTATTAGCAAAAGTACGGACGGTAGTGCCAAAGCAGTCAGCTAATATAAAAGCTCCTAAAGTCTCCATAGCCCATCGACTCTTTTCTCCGAGGCAAGTCTTGAAGCCACACTGCATTGAGGCGCGGGAACGAAGCTTCGAAGAGACAACGAGCCGTCTGCTGGATTCCACAGTTAACGCGCGTCTGGGCCGCTGTGATTTGTTCAGAAATGAAACGAATTCGACCGTGGAAGGAAAGGAGAAGATCAGGGCTGTTTGGGGCGGTTAGATTACCTGGGCTGTTGTATGTTTACGTACTGTATACTTGAATTACATCACTGTGTGACTGCTGTGTGGTAATGAATGTAAAGCCGAGGTAATTTATGTACGGCGGGCAGTAACCAGATTTCAATGCGGCGCAACCCCTGTCCAGGCACTCTAGCTGGGAATTGTCCCTGATGACGGGATGTTTATCACGACTATCACGATACTTCAACGCCTCGTCAGGAACCGTTGTCCAATATTAGACTCTCCCTATCCAACTTTCCACACTCTGTGTCGAATTTTCTCAACCACACCCACAACCCAGCTCATACAGCAATCCCGACCAACGGCCGTCAGAGTTGGCACTGGCGAATAGGAAGCCGCGATCACGACATTTCTCCATCATATCAGATCATCAACTAGCACCAGCCGTGAGACGATCGCCTGCTGTGTCCGACTGTCCAAAGTGCGCGCCCGCCGCCCTTTTCACCACAAGCTCCGTGCAAAATTCCATCTGCATTTTCCACGTTGAGTGCTGTTGGCTAGGTCCAGGCTCGGTCTTCATCCGCTTCTCGGCTTTGTGCGTACGTGGCTGCTGCTAGAGTGTATTGCGCGGGATGCGACTGCTGTGCAGCTTCAGAACAGATATCTTGCAGCCAACTCGTCCAATTCCACTCCCGGCAAGGTTTTGACTTTCCAGACAATCCCAGCTCGAGTGGTCAAGGATTCTTCGCCCCTGCCCCAGCTGATCGGCTGGCGACATTTGCGTGGTTCTGTCACCATCGATTCCCCGTCCCTCTCCAAGACCTGCCACTGGAAGCCACCCCCAAGAAAGGCTTACTGCTGGTCAATCTCATTGCTTTGTTTCCAATCAGATCGTTGGGCGCGCCGCGATAAAAAAAGCGGAGAGTGTTGGACAGAGACCGGCAGTGGCACTATTACTCAAGGAGCTTTCTTAGAAAAGCACCTGCAGGCCGGTATGTCAGATGAACAAATTGCTCGCCAGACGGCCTCGAGCTTGGACAAACTTGAAAATTTCAACTTCCTCCTCTCTCGACACGACCCGGCGATTGCTAAAAATCGCCAATATTCCTTTGACACGGACGCTGCTGGCCTAGCTGCCCACGTCCCCAATCTAAGCATGGCCTACGACCCAACTGAGGGCATGGGCGGCCTGTCCGTCAGTTCGTACGAGAGCCTCGACGACGAACACAGCCCGATCGATGTGCGAGGATATCCGTATCATGGTAAGTCTGAGCTCGAATGACGCCGCAAATTGCATTCTTTGCGCCATCTTGGTGTTGTCTGGTTCGTTTTCCTTGCATTCTTTGCTCATCCAACGTGCGATGGTGCAAGAGCTACTGCTCCTCGGGGTTGCATCTGCACCTCTCCAGGGAGTCCAGCGAGCTGGGCGTTCTTCCCTGGTCTGGGGAAGCAGAAGCTCTGTGCCCGCGGTTCCTGTACCCTTTGGGGCCCCAGTCTAGCCATCGTGGACTTTGTCTTGTCACTGGTGTCACTTTGTGGTTGCCAACGTGGTTAAATACCCAATCTCCTGCCTGAACCAGCCAATGTTGTTTGATTTCCCACCGTCTACGTTAATTTCTTTTCTTTTTCCACCGTATCATTGCATATTTTTCTGGCTTTGCCCAAATCCCACTTTGGTCAAGATCATGTGAGCACGCAATCGATCACACTTATGACATCGTCGGGAGCCTGTCAGTGCCGGACCCTCAGCAAGCTTCCATACCCTGGCCCATGCTCATCTCCTCTGGGGTTGCATATGTCCCTTTGATTATCCCTTATGATAACGATTGTTCCTTCCTCTGTCTTATCTCTTCTTATCCTTCTTGCGTTTCCAGCCAGCCTTTGACTCGTTCCTCACATTGTTGTCCTTTACTTACTCTTTTCAACAGCCGGCGACAAAACCATCAACTATTCAGTACCCGACCACATGCTCTCACACTCAGCCTACCCTCTCTACCCCCCAATCTCATATGGCCCAGATGAGATTGGCCACCCTCCAGGGGCCATGACGCCCTCGGACGTCTCGTCCTCGATTTCACCACCAAACGGTCAATTAGGCAACAACAAATACAGCACCCAAATTTCAGGCGACCACATCGCTACGGCCCTGGGCCAAGAAGAGCACTCCCGCCGTGCGGCAGAAGAGGACCGCCGCCGCCGCAACACAGCCGCCAGCGCCCGATTCCGCATGAAGAAGAAGCAGCGCGAGCAAGTCCTTGAACGCACTGTACGCGAAACGACCGAGAAGAACGCGACCCTTGAAGCCCGCGTCGCCCAGCTCGAGATGGAAAACCGATGGCTCAAGAATCTGCTTACCGAAAAGCATGAATCCAGCACCAGCCGGATGCCCCCTCCGTTAGAAGCACCCAGTCATCAAAGTACCACTGTCGCCGGCAACGGGCAAAAACATATTCAGCCAAAAAAGAAGGGCGTCGGCACGGATAACTAAGCACTAAAATGAAGTTCTTTGCTTTATTTTGTTGCTTTGTGATCGATTTTGCGACCTTTCTGAGTACTTTGTGTTCATGGGCACCGGGGCGATATCTATCTGTCTGTTTGTACTTGGGATCACTTGATACCCTTTTCTATTGACCATCCATCTGAGGAACCAGGATGAAAGAATCTGATGATGTAATGACAGTCTGTTTCCTGTTCTACTCTCCTGATTTCTGCCATACTTGTTTCGTTCGCTTATTACACGTACTGGGTTCGTTGTGTTGATCTTGGGGTTGGTGGCGGTGGCTACGGCAACAACTGGGGAGATTGAAGTGGGAATGCGTGCGATGGGGCCTGGCTTGATGCCGGTCCCTCACCTTCATTTGTGATATATATATGCTTCGGAGTATCCGGTTGGGTCTGCTTGGTTTCGTTCGGTTCGGCTTGGCTAGCAGCAATCTATAATCAGACAAACATCTGACTACGAACACATGTCTCTGTATTTCCCTTGTATCCTTCCTACCTTGTACTCTCAATCCACCTCGCTACGTATCAATTATTACTGTCTATTGTCTCCTGTCTTTGCTCTCCTGCCCATATCCTTGTCCATGCCCATGTGCCACCAGATCAACACAGCACTGCACAGGCTTCTACGATGTCGCCAAGAACGGGTCCTATTGCGCCATCGAGACTAACAATGAGAGGCACTGACATATCGAACTACCCAATGCATGTCTTACTGTTTAATAACTATGTAGTATGTAGAATGACACAAGACAGACCTGGGATGTTGCAATGGAGATCACGATCATGAGTTATCCCGGGGAGGAATGAGGTGATTTGGTTTATTATGTTGGACTGGGGATCAGCTGGTTGGAGAATGGAGGAGATAATATGGGGGTGCGTACGTAGTAGGGGTCGGTGACTGTAGTGCAGAGTGTGAACTAGTTGAGCAGACTGAGGTTTGGTCCTACCTGTTCTCCCTCTCCAGCCTCCGTCTTCAGTTCAAATCCCGAACCTCCATTAAACTTCGGCTTTTGCCATTGAGCTCTCTCTATCAGGGGTGATACACTGCGCTATCCTTTCGTCTTTGGCCTCGTCAACCAGTCACCATCCCGTTTCCTCCTTTCCACGCCCAAACCTGAAGTGACAGCCAGAGCATAAGCAAACACACGACACACTTCCTCGCTGACAGAGAGACGGCCTTCTCTCCAATCCTCAGGTGCTCTACCCAGCAGGCATTGGCTTAAGGGTCGCATTGAGAATCGGTAGGGAGGTGACTGGTTCAGTCCTGTTCTCATGGAAGCACCGGCTCCTCGAGTTTTGCTGACCCTCTATTCTGCGCGCACCGGTCAGTCAGGGTCATCAACAGCTACCCCAGTACCGCTTCAGGTTACACTTCCTGATTAAGGTTAATTATCTACTCTTAGATCACTCGCTAACATCTTACTATCTATGCAGGCTCGACACCTCTAACAATCACCTCCGATACCCGAACAAAACACAATACAACAAACACCGCAAAACGATCTGATGCCGCCGAGTTCAAGTCTATCCAACATACGTACCATGAGATCACGTTTCAAAGCTGTTGGATGATGGACTGCAAGCCATACTTGTGTCTTGTGCCTTGCGCCTCCCGCGATGATATTATTCATTTCTCTGCCCGAGGGGAATGATATTTTCGCCTGGGTTCGAAGGACGCACACATCGTGCCCCTAAACCCCGGAACCGTCCCTAGACTACGCAACTGGGGAAGGAACATACGTCGGGAGTGAGTTGTACCTTCCTCACTTGTGGGCTTCTCATGGGTCGTTCTTTCCCAGGTTGTCGCTTGTCAGTCGCGCCTTCCTGAGACGTGCCTGGAGGGGCCGTACCTTCCCAGCTGGGTTCAGCACACGTCCACGGTCGTGCCTTCCCAACATATATCTGCCACCGCGGATGTCCACGCCCCGAGACTTCTTTTTGAGCCTCGTACGATCGGAGGTGAGGCTCATGGATACTGGCCATGGCATACCTGCTATATCCTGGATACAACCTGAATCTCCTGAGGTAGGCAAGTATGTGGTGAGTAGGTATTTTTGTGCCTTTCTGATATTCTATGGTACTTTATTCTTTATGGCTGCCCTTGACTAATTTTCTTTAAAAGTCCAATGTAGTATGACCTTCTTCAAGCCGATGACCTCTGAACCGATGCCGATATCGATCTCGTCCTTACAACTCGTATTCCTTCCGAGACCGACACCAGTGCCATTTGTTTCAATGGCAAAATAAGACAAGCGGTTCGAAAGAAGTTGAGGCTCCGGTTATAACGTTGCTTTGTAATCTGTTGAACAGAGCCGCTAGCCCTGAAAACAGAACACCAGCCGTCATTGGAGGACATTGGAATTCTACATAATAGGGTTTGGGGTTGAAGAGATTGATCAAGGTACTTGATTGAGCTTCATTAAGCCATCTTATTGTCTTGGATCTTTGCAAGCTGTCCTTGCCGTCGCTTTGATTGCTTCGACACAAATCAAGCTCATTCCTTCGGGCCCTGAACGCATTTCACTTTGGCAGACGTCTACTTGACAAGTAAGTCAACGAGCCATATAGTTGACTAACTTGATGAAGCCTTCCAAGGGAGACTATAACACTCGCACATTCTTATCGTCACTGATGATCATAGTGCTCAACCTAACGAGACTCGACCTCAGCTGCATTACAACCTTCGCCTGCGTTCACTGCTTATCCATCTGAAAAATGAATTCCTTGTGATATCCGTTCTAAATCAACACAAAATTAACTCACATTGCAGAGTGCAATATCTGCGCTAGACCTGGTCAACTAGTAACATTTGACTGTCGAGCTTGAGAATCATGATCCTGTCGTCTGGCTGAAACGCCTTCAATCATTCACACTGAGTCAGACGCGATAAATTGAACATCGGTGACTCAACCCCAGTATGCCTGTCTTGCTCCCGGTATATGCTTTCTTGTCATCCTTTAGTGCAAATCTTCTTCTCCATCCAATCTGCGAACCTCACAGCAGCGACTTTCGCCAGACTTAATAGGCAATTGCTGTCGAAGGACATGTCTCCTGCTCGCGCGAGAAGTACGAGCTAGCTCATTATAAGGTCAGATAATGATACTAATAACCGGCACCGTCGGGGATAAACAGGTTTACAGGATGGGAGTACGCAGGTATTTCCGTACTGGTCGTAGAGGAATAACCGCCCGGCGGACGCCAACAACTTTGACGTACTATTCCTTCGGCGCGCATAGACGGCGTAGGTTATGGAAACAGCGACTCGGATCACAAGAACCTTACCCCTTATCATCTACATTACCTAACTATATGCCTTCCTAGATTCCGAGACCATAAACCACAGCCAGTCTCTCTCTCCCTTTCCCTCTCTCCGTTCTCATGCCTTATGCTTCAGCGCTGGATTGTGCCAATATATATAACCTAATCTAATTTATTGAAACCCAGTCTAGCTAAGTACCTCACTGACATGCCTGTGACGTTGCAATTCGCAAGAATAATTAAGATCGAATCAACCAATCAATCCACGGAAAACCACAAAATCGTCACCAGTAAATATGGCCATACACCACCGCAACCAGAGACTTGGCCCCAACAGTACTACTACTCGGGATGCTAACCAGGCGCGGATGGCTGATCAGAATATGAAGTTGTCTGAGACGGCCGCAGGCAAAACAATTTCCTTGGAGCAGGTGCAGAAGATAGAAGATAAGTACCAGCAGCAAATCGAGGAGCTCTGACTGGAAAAGGAAAAGTGTGAGGCAGTGCAGCGACAGCAAGAGGCGGAGCTTGCACGTCTGCGCGAGAAGTTCAAGGTGACCAGTCGCCAGATAACGGAGCGGATGAACCAAGAGGTTAAAGCACTGGAATTACAGCTCGAGGAACTCGTGAGCAAGCTGGAGGCACCTCCTCTTATTCGTCCAAGTCCGACAACACCGATACCATTCACCTTGGAGGCACTACCACCTACATCCTTCCTGGAAACGGGTGCTTCCGCACCACTTACAGCGTTCTTGGCCACGAGGGCCCCAGGACCATCTATCATGGTTACCAGAAATGGTACCGGGCCACCGACAATAATAATAGCGGACAGACTGATAATGCCAGTGGTATCTTAGTCAAAGAAGATGTCAGCTTTTCAAGCGCATTATACTCCTTACGGCGAAAAGGCTGGACCGCTGTTACCAACAGGGAGGGGCATGCGGAGATTACCAATAACCACAATGACAGTCTAAGCATCAGCCACAGCGGGTCTCATAGCCTGACGGTCATCAACTGCGGCAGTGGAATGCTGCGTGCCAATATCACTGGTAAGGGGAGCCTGACCGTTTTTAATTGCGGCAGTGTAACCGTGAGCGTCGACCACGACATTAAGAGCACTGCCCATTTGACTTCTTACAACGATGAAAGCGGATGTATATCCATTGACAAGAAGGGCAGTGGATATCTAACCATTATGAAGACTGGTACTGGGGTGGTCGATCCCTAACACTGGCAGGGGACAGACGAAAATAACTAAAAAAATGGCAGTGGACGTCTAAGTGTAAAAAGTCTGTTGGCAGTACTCTTGTTGTCAATCGTCGCCAAGTCACACGCGAGGGTTGGATGTCGTTGTGATTCATATCAGGTTGTTTCTCCATGTTATTCGTGAATAGCTCAATTCCTTGACCGATATCTGTGCCCTGTTTTTTTTTGGTTTTCTTTTTCTTTCTCTTTTTTTTCTTCAGTCAAATACTACAAAGAAATGCTCATTGTTCTCCAAATAAGCTTCCCTAATTTAGTTGCCAACGCCACCCAACGTTGTCGAGGTGTAGAGATAATTTTACGGAAAGACCCCCATAGTATCTTCCGCCTGCCCCTTGACAAGCAGGACGCACGAGTGTGTGGTACAACAACTCTTATGTTTGGATGATCTGGTTGGCATGTCATAGTAAAGTATGGTACATTGGATGTTGGTCCGAGGTTAGGGTAAGTGCGGGATATCCTATGCCTAGTCCTAGTAGCCATTACCAAAACATTCCACACTACCAAGCGAAAGAAATTACTCCTGTCTTGCAAGTCTGAAGTATACCTACCTCATGCCAATGTGATGACCGGGATGTATGCATTGTAAGTGTGTGTATGTGTGTATGTTCATTCCTGTGTACTATTGCCTTCCATCACTGCTATAGTACCCCCTATTCATGCAGTGCCATATTTCGCTCTCATATCTGCCAGGAACTCCTCCAATGTCTCTACCCCATTATCTGCAGTGCCATGTTCTGGCGCTTGAACCTCCTGGAACTCATGCCCAGGAAAGCATCCGAGGACGGATGGGTTCTCTTTCTGTTTGGCCAAGCAGTCCTTGCAGAAATCGACATCGATGCAAGTTGTACAGAAATATCCATGGTCTTTTAATTCCCCATTGCACAGATAACACCATGCCCAATTCCCAAACATGTCGTAATTGGACCCAGGAAATGCTGTCTGGGCGGTGCATCGCAGAGCAGAAGAGATGTCGCCCAGCTGGGTGAAATAAGAGCGTAGGCGGTAAAGGAAGTTGTATTTCTTCGGGGTATTTGGCTGCTCAAGCTGGGTGATTATGTGGATCAGTGTCTCGTTTGTTTTAGCTTCGCGGTCCTTTTGGCTCGTTGGCTGATACTGTGATAGGGATGGATTTTGCGCGAAGAAGGCTTCGGCCCTTTCGACGGGCACCCAGTCGACAGGCGTCTTGCCGAAGAGATCAGTGTAAGTCAGCACCCCTGGAGAGTGCTCTAGCAAGATTGCGACAGCCTCCAATGCGCCTAGTCGAATGGCTAAGTGCAATGCGGTGAAGCCGTCCTCATCGCTTGCGGTACAGTTTGCCCCGTTCTGAATTAGCAGGCGGACCGTCTCTGGCTGGTTCCTAATCACTGCCTCGCTGAGGGGCGTTCTACCAGAAGATGTCTTTGCGTTGACATCCACTTGTTCGAGTAAATATCGTGCAATATCGAGGTGCTCATTACGGATCGCGTAATGTAATGGTGTCCACCCGTCAATATCAACTACGTCCAGGTGGGCTCCGTGGGCGAGGAGCAGCTTGAGGATCTCCAAGTGGCCGTAACTACATGCGATGATGAGGGGAGTTTTGCCTTCTTTGTCCGAAGCCTCAACGAGTGCACCGTGCTCGATCAAGAGGCGCGCGACCTCATAGTGACCATTTTCAGCAGCCGATCCAAGTGCGGTGTATCCCCAAGTCGTAGCAGCGTCTATATCGACCTTGTGCTCTAGGAGCAACCGCACAATATTAGGATGACCATGGAAAGATGCTAGGTTTACCGGACGCCACCCCAAAGAAGTGGAAGCCTCAATATTTGCCCCGCGCGCCATCAAGAAGCGGACAACTTCATCCTGCCCGGTGGCAACGGCCGCTGCCAGTGGTGTCCATGCCTCATTATCAGTGTGCTCAATGTCTGCCCCATTGTTGACAAAGAAGCCAACAAAATCAAGCATACCCTTATTGCATGAGAGCTCCAACGGTGACCAGCCAGAAGAATCGGACGCCTCAATATTGACCCCATAACCCACCAACGTAGTCGCTATTTCGAAGTTGTCAAATTCTACAGCAGTGAACAGAGGTGTCCACCCATCAGAATCAAAGGACTCAGAGTCTGCGCCACGATCAAGCAGAAGACGGGCAAGCTCTAGGTGGCCGAACTCGGCAGCTACGTGGAGAGAACTCCTGGCTATATCATCGACAGCCTTTATGCTTGCGCCCCGATCCAGCAAAGCCCTTGCAACTCCCAGATGATTATCTTCGACAGCTGAAATAAGAGGCGTTTGTTGCTTTTCGTTGGCAATCTCCGTGTTGGCTCTTTTATCGAGCAGAAATTCCACGATCTCCGAGTCTCCATAGGCGGCCGCAATGTTCAGTGCAGTCTTTCCGGTGTTGTCCTGTCCATTGACCTCTGCACCCCTGTCAACCAGGAGATTGATGCATTTAATGTTCTGCGCCTCAGTTGCATGTTGTAAGGGAGCTCTCCCCTTGCTGTCCCGGGTGTTGATCATGCTCGCGCCCTTTTCCAGAAGGAATGCCAGGAATGACGAATCGCCCTTCTGTGCGGCAATGTGCAAAGCGGTTTGATCTTCGGAATTGGTTGAATTAATGAGTGACTCCACTGTGTCATGGAGCGTTTCGTATTGGCCAAGAACAATATTGGCGGCCTGAAGGAAAGAGTGTTGCGCCGCGAGATGAAGAGCTGTATTGTTGTCTTCATCTTTGACGGCGGCATCTGCTCCAGCGTCTAGTAAAATGTGTATGGAATCCTCCAGCCCGGTTGTCTCAGGAACGTCCCCCCTAGTGCGGACCGCCATGTGTAACGGTGTTAGGTCGTCTGAGTCCGTAGCCTCAACATCAGAGGCATTGTGTATCATCATGCTCATAACCACGGGGTATTTGACGGACTCATGTAGTGGGGTTCGTCGAAACTCGTCCCGGGCATTTGCATCAGCGCCTTGCGACAGGAGATACTCAACGACATGGTGATGTCCGTTGCAACCCGCCTCATGAAGGGCCGATCTCACCCCGGTTCTGCGGTTGACATCAACATTTGCTTGGTGTAGTTCTCGCACCGCGGCCAAGTATCCTTTCGATGCAGCAGTAACAAGAGCCGAGACGAGCATTTCCTCTGACTCGCTAATTGATTGGCGACCGAGGCGTAGAAGATATCGAAGAAAAAGGACCTGACCATGCTCTGCAGCCGTTGCAAGGTATGTGGTGTAGGTTTCTGGCTGTGGATTTTCTTGAACTGTTTTAAAGATCGACACGTAACCATGTTGCGCCGCTATATGTGCTGGTGTCACATTGTCCGTGTTGAGTCGCTGCCTTTCAGCTCCGTTATTGACGAGGTATTCGACTATATCCTTGTGCCCATGTCGAATGGCCATATGCAGCGCAGTGTCGCCGTCATCCAGAGCAAATCCAATCGGACTCCCTGCTTCCACAAGCATGTTGACCACGTCGGAGCATCCGCTCTGCGCAGCGTTCAGCAAGGCGCAAGAACCAAGAAGCCACGTGTTGTCAGCATGGTTTGCACTAAGCTCAGTGAGAAGGGACTTGACAATTGTTGTATGACCAAGCTCAGCCGAGATTTCCAGACCTCGAACTGTAGGACCAATACCCCACCTCAGAAGGCGATGTACGAGACCTTCATCGCCTCGCGTGCAGGCCACATGCAAGGCGCCCGTCGTCTTTTGCTGAAAAGTGTCGAGTACGAGCTGTTCCTCCAGTTGTGAAGAAGCCCGCGCCTCTTTGAGCTCCTGTAGTAGAAACTCCACGACCTCGGCGTGCCCTCTTGCAGCTGCCCTCTCAAGGGGTAAGGTACCAAAAAGGTCAAAATCCGGCATCTTCGCCTTGACAAACCCAGTTAAAATTGTCAGCGCCTCGAGGCTGCCGTGGCTCGAAGCATGGCATAAAGACTGTGCGACATCGTCATCCTCCGGCTGTGTCCCCGATTCGCTCATAGAATCGATTAGTTGCTGGAGAATGGCCAGTCGATTGTGGTTAACAGCGACTGGCAAAGACGGTGAAACTGCACCTCCGCTATCAATGAGTAAACGAGTAATCCTTTCATGCCCACTTGCTGTAGCATATTGTAGTGAATTTTGCATTTCGGTGTCCGGAGCCTCCCGGGAGCCTCTGGCGTCGAGGGATCTCTCTACGATAGCCAGAAGTCCCAGCTCGCAGGCAGCATCCAGATGGTTAGCAGCATGGTGGCTGCTGGTGCTCGAGTGGAACAGGCGATACCACTTGTTCCGCAGGCTGGACGATGAAAGCAATGAACCAATGAGAGCGTCCAGCGATGAGCTCTCTTCAGGACACTTGTTTTCCTGAAGAGTGTCCGGGCCGTTATGACCTGCGAGAAGGAAATGCTCGTGCCAGTAGCGAGCGGCGTATGCGAGGAAAGTACCTTTGCCTGCGCCTTCCAGGGTCGAATCAGTCTCGGTAGGAAGGAAAAACAAGAGGTACTCGAGACAGAGTTGTGCCAGGCGATCATGGCCTAGGAAGTTGATTGTGTCGCTCTGAAATGACAGCAAGGAGTCGCGTGTTGTTTCATTGACCAAGAGCACGACGTTGCCATCCCTTCGCAAAAAGAGCCCTAAATGTTGGGATAGGACTTCCCACATGCCCACTGTGATGTGTTTTTCCGCTTCCGCCATTGAAGACCCAGGAGTTATATTGCTGATCGCAACCGCAACTGACAGCTCTTGGACCGTGAGGGGTCGGCAAGAGTATAGGACCCAGGATAGAGCCTGCGAACACCAGAGGGCAATCTCATGGCCACTATTGACTATGGAGCTGATGCCGCTACCGTAAATCAGCTCCCGATCTCGTGCGAGCCTTTCCAGACTTTGGCAAATAGAAGCAGGCGTAGGTACAGCCGTGACTCGGGATACCTGCTTCAAGTAGAGATAGGCCGTGAGGTAGTCGCCCGTGCATTGTCGTAGTTTTTCTTTAACTTCGCACTGTAGTGCAGTTTCCTCGAGCCATGGATACATTGGTAGCAGGGCATCAATCACAGTCAATATCCCCTGGTCCCAATCACAATCGTCTAATACATCAATGACCCTAGTGTCCGCGGGCAAGTTGGTCAGATCAACCGCTTTGCTCGTACTTACAACACATAAGTTGGCAGGAGACTCGGACGACTGTAGGAATTGGAGTAGCGGACGTAACACCAGGGGCGAGTCCGAGATATCAGCAATGTACAGATAGAGCGTCCCAATCCTACCAGGATGACATAGAAATCGCAAAACATTCCAGAGCATCGGCTCGGTCGGAATCTCTATATCGCTCGCAGTATCCAGGTAAGCCTGTAGATGAGGGAAGACAAACGGCCTCTGCCACAGAATCTGGCTGATCATACTCTTCAAAACGTCTTTCTGGAGTGGATTGAACGAACAGAAGTCTTCTTTGACAAGGATCACTGCTGTGCTCTGTAAGCTCCTACTCCGAGTATCGGCCAAGTGGCGTAACATAGTCTTTTTCCCGCACCCTGCCGGGCCGACGAGCTGCAAAGGCAGGGAGATGCCGTCAGGCTGTGTGTGAAGCGAGTGGGCATCTACCGTGAACCTCTTATTCTCGCGATACCCGTAGTCTCCCGGCTGGCGCCAGGACCAGGAGAGGTCGGAGAGAAAGTCGATGTAGGCACTTGTTGGAAACCTGGATTCTAAGCCAACATCTGGTCAGCACTTGACAGATCATATACAGCCAGCGACCAAAGTTGGGAGCGGAATTTACTTACTCTCTTTCTGTACATCAGGCTGGGAAAGTACCCGGCGAACACGATGGAGATCATCGAATCTGTCTGATAAGTCGGACGCGACTAGGTCCGCAGTCAGATGGATATTTGTCTCCAGCCAATAATCGAATATGCGACAGTCGTACTCATTAATCTAGCCAGGTATTGTTAGGTCATTGCCGTCCCAAGCCAGGGTACGAGGGGAGAGCAAACGCGTAGGTTAGAGCTCGCAGCTAGGATATTGGAAATGCGATGCTTTTTTGCTGTGAGGAGGAACGAGCCGCAGATTAACTTTATCCGGCTCACGAACTCATCTTGGAGTGGAAGTAAGTCGGGGCTCAGCATGGCTTCGAGGACAGACGACCAGGATGGCCCTTTGGGAAAGGTACGATGGGGGGTTTCAATGAATACCTTACAGCAGGAAATTGTTAGCCAACAGGCAGCGCTGAAAGCAGGGACTTAATAGTATCTAGGGATCTGAGACAAACCAAGTCCGATACCATCAATGCTAGCTCGCGATACTGCTCCTGGGTGCTGGCGAGGTTCATTGCCTGCTTCACTATAAAGCTTGCGACTCCCTTGCCAACAAGAACCACGCTCCTCCATCCATCCTACACAGCTAGATAAGTAGGTACAATCTATTAGCACTTTTAGCGCCTGCGTACCTGGTGATCGGCAAGAGTGTAGTTGTCGTAAAGATATTTCAGCAAGTCCAACGCGGCGTTGTCAATATGCAATGCAGAAAGTGCCGGTGTTGTAAATCTCAAGATGTGGGCATCCGGGACTAATTCAGAAAGCTGTGTTTCGAGCGTTTTTTCCAGCCCAACAAAGCAAACCCTGAGACGCATTAGCCCAGCCGTGTCATCTCAATAGAGGGCTTTGCCTGGGAACTACTAACACGTAAGGCCTTGTCTCCTCATCCATATCACACGATAGGCTGTCCCTTCTATTCAGCATGTTTGCGAAAGGCTCTATAGTAATATCGCGTTCAACTGGGAAGTCTATCTTCTTCACGGCAAGGGGAGAATATTGGTTGTTATTTGATACGGGGCGCGACAGGGCGCTAAAATATACGGCGAGCCTCCTCTTTTGCGAGGCGACCAAGAAACAAAGGAAACAATCTCTTACTGTCGGAGGAAAACAGTAGAATGGCTATTGTGCACGCACTCTCGATTGAAACCACACGGCGACGCCTCATCATGCAAGGCAAGCGCTTACGGGAACGTGGACCCTTGTAGCCAAGCTGCTAGATCCCAGCCACACCCTTGACAGTCGAAAGGACAGTGGTTGAAGTGGCCGTGGCAAAGGCTTCCAAGGTCTCAGCTTCCAGGTGTGTTGCATCCCCGACGGACAGAGTCTGCTGACAGGTAGGATCGAAGACGACTGGGTCCGTCACAGGGCTCTTGCCCGACACATCTCGGATGCGCATGGCTGTAGCGTATCTGATGTCAGCCTGAGCCTGAACCTCCACTTGAGCCGTAAAGCAAGCGTCCGCATCCTTGCGTTTAAGTAAGACGGCCGTAGATATAGCGGGGATGATGCCCTCTTTCTGATCGCCATTTTCCTCCAACGTGATTCGAACGACATTCTGCTTCCCCCAGTCGCGCCCCTCAATGCGTCGAGCACCCCTCAGAGATGCCGCATGGTTTCTTTTTTTGCCAGTGCTACGTGCCCAGTTGCCAGTGAGCTCCAAGCTAGCACCAGGGATGCCCCCTGAAACAGTTGCTGATCCGCCTTTGCTGTCGTTCACATCCACCTCTGATGGGTTGAAGGTGAAGTTACCCTGTGGCCAAAGGTCGATGATCTCTGGGTCATCATCAAGGGGGCATTTCTGATCAGCGAATTTAATCTTGATCTCAGCGGTCCGAAAGCGTCTCTTTGCCGTATGGCCTTGGAACAAGAATTGCATAACCAGAAGAGTCGCCGGATCTCCCCCTGGCGTGAGCGTGCCATGGACGGTACCCTGTAGGGTCGCCTGGAGTAAGAATCCGGAGCAAAGGTCATCGATAATGTTCTCGCGCTGCCGTTCACCAGGCTCGTTCCTTGTGTGGTAGCCGGCTGAGTCTTGGACAACGTCGAGCGGAATGGTAAGCAACGGAGTCTGCTGGGTGGCCATTGTCTGATCACGTTCGAGTAAGTCCCTTCTCGTGGAGGTTGATCATGGAACAAGTATCGAGGGGTGAAAAGCGTTCACAGCAAAAAGGATCGGCCGCCGACCCGTGTAAATACTGGGGTTTGACACAAGGCCCTTCGTTTCAATGATATTTCCCGATTCAGGCCTTCTCTCCCTTATCCCTGCTCGTTCGTCTCGAGCTGAATGAGTCATTGGTACGGAGTAATCGGCGGGTCGCTGCAATGGGACGTTCGCTCAGACCTCGATCACCTCAGCCTTGGTGTGACACACATGCCTAGCCTGCTTTTATCTGTTATTTCCACAGGCTGAGCCTCAATCCTCCCCTGAGAATTGTCAAAACCGCGAGATCACAGCGTCGGAGTTTTCGTAAGAAGTAGCTAGGCACCAGGAAGGAGCGACCGAGTACGAAAGAGTTTTAATCAAGCTGAATCTCGGTTTTCTATCTCGCGACAGAACATAGAGGGGTTCAGAATGTTGGGACAGACTCTGCGACGAAGCAACACCTCCAGCTTCGACGAGCCAGCTAACGGCAAGATGTCAACGAGGGAGAGCAACATCCGGGCAAAAAGACTACCAGAGCACCAAAAGCCCGCTAGCCAGAGCGAGCTCTCCAGTCACCGCGGCCATGGCTCGTCAAATGCCAGGAGAATCATCGAAAATCTAGAGGAAAACGACGATAGTGCAGTAGAGTTGGAAGACGTTGGCGACGGGCACAAGGCACTCTTTCGCTATTTCGACAGCAACCCGGAAGCCATGGCAAGTCCATACACCCATCTTGAGCACAACAGCTCAGTGTTGAAGCGCGAAGACAAGGAGCAAATGACTTTCTTGCACGAAATCGCTCGGATGAATTCCCGTGGGATGAAGCGGAATTGGGCTTCGGGTATCTATAAAATCATACCCTGGGTAGTGACTCGAGACCCAAACCTCCTCGACCAGGTCGACGAGTCGTGTCCTTTGGAGTATGCCTCGAGGAAGTGTGTCCAGGTCGCATATTGTCTGTTAAATCTGCTCCTGGACCGAAGGACGGAGGATATGCTGCGGCAGGAGTGCGACGGGAGGTCTTGCCCCGTTGATGCAACGCATCCCCTAATTGTCTTTGTGAAGGAAACTGCGACCGATACAGATATTTCCAACTGTGCCCATGTGCTCAAGACACAGATCCTTGGCTACAACGATGTTCTGCGCCGCAAACTGCGCAAGGCAGCAGAGAACTCCGACACGAGCAAGCCCTGCATCCACCGCATCATCGAGAGCTACTGCGCGCATCCGGATCGCAACGCCGTCGAGCAGCTTATTCAGTTGAGTGGACCAGATATCATTTCATCTCCCGTTGGAAACAGGCGTAATATCCTTCTCCTCCACCTCGCAGTGAGCAAGTTCGACAAGCCAAAAGAGCAGGACCGGGAAGCACTCGGAGACTTCGAACATATCATCAAAGAAATTGTCAATGTCTGCCCTAAAGCCTTGTATGGCCGGGATCGCGAACAGCGGACGGCCTATCAAGAGCTACTGCGATATTTCGAGGAGCAGAAGGCCTCCACCTATCACGCTGGTGCACAACTCAGACAGACCATAATAGAGTCCCTCAGGGAAGCCTGTATTGGTGACAGCATCGGCACGCACAATACAAAGCTTCAGTTTCTCTATCCATCAGGGTTGAACGGCAGTTCTATTGGTACAAGCCCTGCGTGCTCTGTCTGCATTCAAGCTAATCTCTGTATCTGCTAGAACGCAAGATTAACCTTGATCTCGGGCAACAACGGTCGATTGGAAAGAACTATGTGAACGCCATTACCGAGGAACGATTCGACAAGTTTCCATTCGAGACCTGTCTTAGCTACGTCTGCTTGCCGCCCCGTAAACATCAAACACCTGATGCAGGGTCTCGAGGAGAGACAGATAGTCTCGCCAGCTACCAACCCATCTTCAACTTCCTCAAGAAAAAGGGCGTCAAAAAGATCTTCAGAATCACTGTCAATGACCTTCTCGGGCAGCCTCATAGTGACAAATCTCTCGTGGAGTTGACGAGAACGTACAACATCCAGCACTGGGATTGGAGAAAGCTGGATATCAGCAGTGACACGATTCTGGCAGCAGCCCCGGATGTGAAGACTGTTGTTATGCATTCAAGCGGTAACCTCTCAACCCTGCAAGGGTGGGCATGTAAACACGGCCTTGCCAGGCTGCAGAAGGTTTGTTCATTCCTATTGACTCCATCATTGAGCATTTCTTCAACTAACATCGCATACGCATGACAGCTCGAGAGCGTCCAGGTTGTAATCCACAAGGTTAGTCTGCGCATTTTCCCCCATGCCATGAAAAAAAGGATGTTAAGGACATACCCAGGGCCCTGAGGATGATGCTTCTCTGCATAACTATCAAGTCCTCTTTGAGACACGATTGAAGAAACGGTTCGAGAAAAATTCCCGGCGCGTGAAGGTAGAGATCCGGGTAGAGGATGCAATATATGCTAATGCAACCGACACTCGAGATCAGGGTCTCGAAGATCTAGCTGGTCGGACAAAGAAAAAGTAAGTCCCTCTTTAAGCGCAGCGCAATTCCGTCTACATATGTTTTGACCCAAACTCTCGGACTAGTCATGATTGGCTCAATCACATGGACAAATTCACCGAGGGGATGCGCAACTACGAACATGATGACCCGAGACCAACTGTCAGGGTGGCTCTTATTGACGACGGCATCGATCCTGAGAAGACCAGGTTCCGAGTCCAGGAAGGCAGAACGTTTGACGAAAACGGGGATACCGGCCTTGACAATTACTATGTTGACCCCGGTCATCATGGTACAATCATGGGGCGTCTCATTAGTAAAATGTGTCCTGATGTCCATCTTTATGTGGCCCGATTGAAGAAAGCCCCAGGGTCAGAAATCTCGCCCGTAGCCGCGAAGGAGGTAGGTCCTCTCACTGGCATTCCACATCAATCGAAATATGTTTAGACTGTTAATATCGTTACAGGCAGTGAACTGGGCACTGCGGAAAAACGTCGACATCATCTCGATGAGCTGGACAATTCCGGCGAAGAGCTGCAACCCGCAAGAAACGGAGGATTTCCAAGCCGCAATCGCCGAAGCCATCCGGCAAAAGAAGCTCCTCTTCTGCGCCCTCCGCGAAAGCGAAGAAGCACTAATCGCACAGGGGTTCTATCCTGTCGGTCTCGAGCAGGTATTCCGAATCGGCTCCGCTACAAGAACTGGCAACTTGGTCAAAACACACTCCGGCGACGAGAAGTCCGTCCAGTTCATTCTTCCGGGACTGGAAGTCCTACTTGACAACAACGAAGAGGAGACCCGGACTTTGAATGGGAGCTCCGTTGCAACAGCGCTGGCGGCGGGCCTTGCGGCCTTGATATTGTTCTGTGCTGACCTTGTGGACCAGGACGCGGCTATTATGGGTCATCATAACCGTGTAGTAGAGCGTGGACAGACGCTCAGAAATACTGCCAAGATGAAAAAGGTATTCGAGACGATGAGCCGCGAGAGTAACCAGGGGAAGTTCCCCGAGGTTCAGAAATATTTCAGGGTCGCTGGCAGGGATCCTACAATTGAGGATATCAAGACGTTGGTCAATTCCCTGATGTCGGGGGTAAGTAGAACATCGTGAATTGTCTTCAGGTACCTGTCACTGATTTTCGACCAGTTCTCATGATAGCACCAATCACACATCATCCCTAGGGCAGGCTGTGGGAGGCGGGGGTCAGCAACACACTACAGTGCTTTTACACTTGCATTACGCGGGCACAATCTGTAAATATATCTCTCACTACCGTATCAATGTGCCCTTTAAAGACGTGGCTTCTGATATTTCTCAAGGGACCACGGCCTATGCCTCGCGGTGACTCGAGAATGGTAACTAGACTTTCTATAGCTGGTTGGGTTGTACTACTCCCACTGGTATAGTCGTCGTTGACAATAATTAAACTCATTGGAAACACCCGCCATACGTTACCCTACTTAAGAGGCTCCCGTTTACCTGAGCTTACGGGAATATAAGTCAACGCTTATTTTTGCAGGCTGCCAGGGCTCTGCTACATATCTGCATACAGAATAGTCGAGGGTTCATTTATAAAGGGCCTTTGATATACAACCATATTTCAATAAAAGTCGTAGATATAGTAATGATAATGGGGACAAGGACGTTAGTCATATGAGCCAGGCTCTCTAACCTCATGTCCTCCGAAACGATCTTTTAGCTACCCGTGGATAAATGAACTGGTTTAATTCTCAAGGGAGGACTCGGTCGGTCGGTCGGGCCAATTGCTCGCGCTCATCGTTCAATCGCTTGGTCGTTATAAGACGGGATATGTAGGTCCGGTTTGTAATCTTTAAATTGTTCAGGCTTCAGTGTGTGGGCAGTATTACGGCATACTACCTACCCACTGTCCTCATTTCATGGCATGAGTCGGCCAGGAGACTAAAACTTTTATAGGTACCTTTGGGATCACGGTTTCTTAGTGACTACTCGCAATGTGAGAAATAGCAAGAATATATAATAAGCATTACTGATAAGTATTCATGGGTAAGTAAATAACTAAGTAAGTATAAACGAACAGTCACACGAGGATAACCCGAGGACGCAAGAAGAAAGAAAAGGAGCAAAAGCAAACCATCAACATCAACATCAACATGAGGACCTCAAATCCAAGAGATCAAACAGCAAGGAAACTCATTTCGTGCACACAATGATTAAGTTAGTAAGAGGATAGGATAGAGTAATGATATCCATATTCAAGAGCAACAAAGGAATTAACCAATGTACGTTTTCCCGTGGTATCTTTGACGCTCAGACTTGTTTGTTTTGGTTGGTTTTGTTGATTACTTATTAGTTATGTCATGCTGTGCTGATGCTTAGGCGGGCACGGGGTCGCGCTCCTCTTCGCGGCCTCGGACGTCGACGTCGCTAGCGAGTTCATCGGCGTCATCGTCGTGGTGGTAGCTGGAGTGCTGCTCGGCAGCGACCCATGAGTCGCGGTCTCCACGCAGGGGCTGGTCCTGGTTGGAGAGGTCGATGCCGTTGTCACGGTTCTTCAGGACGTTCTCGCGGTGGCGCTGAGAGAGTGTGCGGGAACGCTGGGAGAGGCCAGACTTGACGGAGGCCTTGGATGTGACCCAGTTGGCGAGAGCATCCTCGCAGTCCTGGATGATGGCCTTGCTGGCGTCGTAGCCGTCGTAGGCCTGGCGGGTCTCACCGGGCGTGACGGGGGTGTCGTCGATCAAATCGAGCAGGTGCTTTCCATAGCCAGCGATGATGGCAACCTTCTCGCAGTGTTCCCGGAGGGCATCGAACTGGTACTGGAAGGCAGCCTTGAGCTTCTCACGGGTGATGTTGGAGAGTTGCGCTTCGGCGACAAGGGACTCGGCTTCGGCGCGGACAAGTTCCTGCTCGAGGACGACGATGCGGGGAGAGTTGGGGTCCTTGTACTTCAGCTTGGCGATCTCATCGGTGATCTTTTGCTTGCCTAAAAAGGGTAAGTATCATCATGACGACTGGTTATAGAGGTTGAACATACGGTCACGGCTTGGCTGGACGGAGGCCTCAATGTTACGAATGCTCTTGATGGTGACACGGTACTGGTCGTAGCGGTCGACGTAAAGGTCCTCGAGTTCTCCGACCTCGTACAGCAGCACACCAAGCTTATCCGTGATATCCGAAACGTCCTCGTCGCAATTCTCACCCCAGATGGAGAGTTGTTGCTAGTCTAGTTAGCATAAATAACGATCACAGTAGTCAGAGAACATACGGCAGTTTCCATGCGCTCCTTAGAGACCAGTTCCATACTGCGCATAACGTTCTTCTCCATCTTCACAAGCTGGGAGAGCTTGCGCGCAAGGTCGGGACCGAAAGCGCCGGCGGCATTCTTGCGGAAGGCGTGGCCTACGAATACATCAGTATACAAGCAATCTGGTATTGAATCCATGCGACAACTCACCAATGCCACCTCTTCCCATCCATCTGTTAGTCTTGGTCGAGGACAATGGAGGAGGGGGGCTCTCGATCTGGGAGGCAGTCGGCAGGCGCGACTGGCGCATAGAGTATGTGCGATGCATGGTGAAACGAGGAAATTAAAGCTCGAACGGCTAGGAAGATCAACGAGGGATTAAGGAATGCGAATTGCGAGGAGCGTAGAAGGAGGGGGTCGTTCTTGGATTGGAGGAATTGGGTTCCTCAGGTGAGTGAGCCGACTGATTTGCGCAGGAGTGACGTGGTAAGGGAATCAGGAGGTCTCGACGGAAGGTGCCGGAAGTAGGGGTACCGCAACCGGAAGAGTATAAACAGTCGATAGAAAAAGGGAGTGAAGCAATTGAGCAAAGTAGATGACGCTCAGAAAGGAGAATCGTGCAGGATAATATCCAAAAGTTCAGGAGAAGATCGAAGGAAAGAAAGAAGTGCAGTGACGTCGAGACTCTAGGAAGGACTAAGCCAAGTTCGGAAGTCACGAGTTCAGCAGGGATAGCAGCGATGAGGCTGTGCAAGGCGAGCAAGATCGAGTTAAGATGACGATGTGCAGGAATCTGGATCAATTGGAGCCACAGGCAGGCAGCTGCACGATGTGAGTGGTCAATGGAGCAATTGGGTTCCGATAGGGGAGCTGGAGCGATCGCACAGGGGGAGAAAGCGCCTTTAAGCAGTTGGAATGCGGGACTGCAACACCATAACTTGCGACGTCATGGGGTCCGCTATGATGTCATCGATCGTGGCCCAACTAAAAGGGGCTGAACTGTGATCAACTTCTACAGCGATCAGCGCAGTGAGATCATCTGAAATCGAGGATCGATCTCTTTGTCTACGGCTATCTTGACTACGGACTAGAGTTGCCTGGAGTTGAACAAACTCTGTTGCGGGAGACCGTCAACAGGTTATAGGGGAAAGCATGCAAGCACTGAAAACAATTCCAAATTTCCAAGAATCTGGACCTGAATATCCAACAACTAAGCTTAATTAGAACGCAATCTATCTCGCATCCATAGCGGGCGATCGATCCGCAGTTCATCCATCCAGATCGCTGCATCGCACTTGGCTTCATGTAACCGTGACGAACGGTGGGTCGAGAACACCGTACTCCAACAACCTTTATTACATAAAATAGCTAAAATATACATCTCTATATCTTTGCTGCCTTGCGACCTCTTCTCTTTTTGGTCGTCGTATCGTCACCACTCTTGCCCTCGCCGTTCTCTGCCGCTGCCGCCGCTGCCGCCGCTCCCCGCTTGGTTCCCTTGCCCTTACCATTCCAAGCAGGCCGCGGGGCAGCTTCATTCGGAGGTACATCTGCTTCGGCATCAGCTTGCTCTCCATCCTGGCCAGCTTCAGCTTCTCGTCGAAGTCGACCAAAAGCCTTCTCCATCCTGCTTTGACCACCAGACCGGACTCTCGGCGCAAATGCTCCCGCTCCTTGAGGGCCACTAAAGAAGCTCGTAATGTTGCTCTGCGTGCCTTCCTGCTCTCGCTGGTTGATGTCGCGGATAACGGGCACAAGCACCTCATCGGTTCGTTCCTGGGTCCAGCCAATGGTCGCCATCAAGAAGTTGCGAAGCCCATGTAGATCGGGCACACCCCATTGAAAAGCCGACGGGTCCATGTCCGCTTCTGGTTCAAGGTAGGCTGTATCGACTCGCGTATCGGGGAACGTGGGCGGCAGGAATATCTTCGTGGCCTGTTTCCTGAACTTCTTGTAGAATGCCGCATGGTCGCTCTTCGACATATCGGCACCAGTCTGTACCTGAGTCCACCAGTCGCGGAACTCTTCGAGTGCACCAAACTCGGTCAGAATCTCCAACGCTGTCACTGGTCCAATACCAGGAATGCCTTCTGTGTAGTCGCTTCCCAGAAGGTGCGCGAAGCTGATCAACTTCCTCCGATGAAGAGCATACTCTTTTTCAAGATCCGTCGTCAAGTAGCATTCAACATACTTGCTTTGGTTAAACATGTTCTTGTAGACACGAGTTCCACCAAATAGAAAGATATCACTGTCATCGGTGATGATACCGTCCACAAGGCCAAGAGAGACCAGCTCTGCGCACTGCGCTTCTGCCTCCATAGGAGCAGTAACATACGGTAAGCCAAACAAACTCAACAGTTGCTGGCATTCCGTAATCATAATCTGCGTGACTTCATCTGCATCTCTGCGATCCTTTTTCTGCTGCGAGCGCAGCTGCTTGAGCTCTTGCTCATAGTCGAAGGCTTCATTTCGAGTAGTGGAGTTCAGGGTTGCCGCGAATCGAACGTGCTCCTCACCCTCGGCTGCTAGCTGCTTCATGAGTTCTTCATCTTCTGGATCCGAAAAGCCTTCATCGTCGATATCGATGGGCTGGCTGAGATCGATCTGGTTATGAAGGGCTGGTACTGAAGGAACATCAGGCTGCATAGTGACATCTTCGAAATCCGGCGAAGGAGACCTTTCAGCCTTCTCAGTATCAATGGCAGTAACAAGTTTTTCGGGCACCGGGACATCCTCAAATTCCAGCGACGGCGACCGCTCGGCCTTGTCAGCACCCGCAGTGGCAGGTTTCTCTGGCCGTACTGTGACATCTTGAAACATGGGAGAAGGAGATCGCTGGGTTTTTTCATCGTCAGTAGGTTCCCAGTCGTAGGTGTCTTCAAGCTCGTCTTCAACCGCTTCAGCAGGCTTATCTTCTAATCTATGAGACTCTGGGGACTTTGACGGCGCCTCGCTGGGGTTGACTTTTACCGCGGCAGTTGGAGGCTGATTAGGCTCCTCATGGGAAGGTTCTGGGTCAAGATCAACGATTTGTTTCTCAGGGAACTTGTCAACGTCGATAACATCAGGCGATCGGCGATTCGCCAAGAACACATGATCTGGCGTCGTCACCATGTCGCGATAGTTCTCCAAAGCCTCATTGTCATGCTGATCGGCGATAAACTCAGCATTTTGCTGCGGCCCAGAAAACCATGGGGGAAGAGACACGTTCTCCTTAGCTCTCGTTGACGGCCGCTTTTCGAACCCACCAGCATTTGGATCGACTTCTTGTGGTGTCTTTCTGGTCTCGAGAGGCTTCTTCGGCTTCAGAGTCTCAAAAGGCAGCGGGCCTTCAAAGGAATGAGTTATAGCAGGCTTAGGCTTCGTGCTCCGCTTTGACTTTGCGAGAGCTGCTGCAAAATCCATATCGTCGTCGTCACTCTCGCCAGGCTCAAGTGCCGCGTGACGCGTCGGCGGTGGCGAGGGAACACGGTTGACGGGGATATCTGGCATTTCGTGGTCTTTTTGCTCCGTAGACTGTAGAGACATCTCAATCGCTCTCTGAAGGTCTTCATCATCGCTTGCAGCGGCACCTTCAAAGACGTCATCAATGGCGCGGTTCTGGCGATGATTGTAATCTTGAACGAAGAGAGAATCGGGATCTTCATCCAGCGCTTCGATGGGTTCTTGGGTTCTCAAAGAATCATCAAAGACACCAGGCTTCAGAAACGGGAGTTTTGGAAGGCGATTGAGACCCTCAATAGGTACATCCTCGAAGCCCCCTTCATCTTCTGAAGGTTCCTCCACTTCAGGTACTATTTCATGGTGGAAATATTGGTCAACATCGATGGGTTTCTCCTCGTGACCTTCCTTGCTTCCCACAACACCTAACACCCATCCACCTTCGACGGAGTTGTCTTTGACAAGCACATACTCCTTGCCACGTTCTCCTGCAATCCGCTGACCGGTGTTATAGAACGCCTCTTCACCGTTCATCCCATTGATGTTCATCAAGCGCTGAGTGAGGTCATTTCTTTCCTTGACGCGTTCAATTTGAAACTTGGAGAAGGCCATGCGATCGGGAAACATTGTATCAAGCTGCTCCTTCGAGTATCCCATACGTAGCCGACTCCTGAGTCTCGCAGCATTGAGAATATTGTAACGATCGGTCGCAGGAAGACTGAGAAAGAACGGACTGTCGAAGTCGATTTTCGAAAAGTCGTAGAGATTGATGTCCTCGCCCTGATGGAACTGTCGTGCATACTCTTCCAGCTCCTCCTGCGACATGATGCGCGGGTCGTTCGGAGCTCCCATTTCCTGGAGCGAGACCTGCATGTCAGGTAGGTGGTATGCATCTTTCCGTCTGAACATCCGACTCTGCTGTTTCTGCTTGTCTGTCATGAACGCCTCCTCTGCGTAAACGGGGTTATCCGGGATTTCCTCATCGGCTTCCTGTCGCGACCGGTTCTTGCGCTTGGCCATTTCCTGCTCGGCGGTGCGCTGCAGCTGCACTGCAAGTAACTTGCTAGCCGTCTGTACCGCATCTTCCCTGCGCCCCTCGCGTCTCTTCTTTCGGTTCGCGATAGTCTGTCGCTTCAGAACCGGAGCGCCACCGTCAAACACGAAGACCGGCTTAATCCCGAAGTAGAGGAGTTTGCATATCCGGCGGAAGAAACCGACAATGTGAGAGTTCCGGAGGGCGTTTCCTTCCTTGTCACGGACGGCTTTGAGGAACTGGTAAATCCAGATGGAGGCATCGACGGCGAGCCGTTTTCGATTGAGGGTCTCGAGCTTCACGGGTCGGGCGCAGGGCTGGACGATTGTCCACAGTCCTTGGACACCCATGGCGGCCTAGGCGCTGAAAAGTGACCTGCGTAGGGATTAGGACGAGACATGCCAGAGCATCGAGGCAGTCCGCAAGATGACGTTACGTAGAGCTGTTGCCTCGAGCAGGCAGGAAAGCCGAAGTCCCCGCGTCGCCACAAGACACCGGCGCGCGGTCACGTGGTACTTCTGCGATAAGAGCTTACATAATTCTTATCGTGGAATTTTATCGATTTTATCGATTTTATCGATTGTATGCGGGGGTTCCTGCTTTTCTTGCGCGATTGTCTGCTACAGGTGAGCCCGTGTGGCTCTTTGGTATTAGAGATGGGCTCTTCACTCGAGGTAAGTATCGATTTTCGCGCCTGATTTGTCCAGAAGCCACGCTAACATTTGCCAGCACGTTGACGCTTGTCTGCCCGTCAGTACACTCAAAGTACTTGATTTTGGCGACACCAGGCTCGTTCTTGTGGGTCAAGGTACCTTTGCGCGTTTGATTGAAGAGCACAGCGGAAGGATCTTGAATTCAGTAAGAGCATTCAAAGTAAACCATGTCCATGGATATGCGACTCTGAGTCATCAGCAAGAAGCGGGGACACAGAAAGTTCAGCTTCTCGTGTGGGGAGGTGAATCTCTGAGGCTTATCGACTTGAACATCTCAGCGACCGAATCTGGCGAGCCTGTGGCGTCGTTGAAACTTGCGAGTGCTGAGTTTGTGGCTCCAGACTGGGTTCTAGCTGGTTGTGCATCGACGGACGGCAGTGCTGCGTATGTGGTGACGGCACACAACGCCGTGCTTGGAATCTCTATTATCGAGGATGCTTCGTCTGCATATGGTCGGACGATCCATCTACGCCAACTCGTCGTTGGTGTCAAGTCGATACTGTACTCGGCACAGATTCTATCGGTCTCCCCTTCAAATCTACTGGTCGCTGCTGGAACGGTCTTCGGTGAGATCATAGTCTGGTCATGCTTTATCCGCGATCGTCAAGGCTCTGCTGCCGATGCTTCCAGCTCAATACACCACTTCTTTACAGGCCATGAAGGGTCTATCTTTGACGTCGAGATTTCCTCGGAAATCCTTGGTCTGCACGGTGATCGGCCGGGAAGATTGTTGGCCAGCTGCAGCGATGATCGAACGGTCCGAATCTGGGATATATCAGACTGCGAGCACGCATCTCCGGACGAGCCATCCGCCTACTCATCGGATGGATTCAAGCTCCGCTCTACTGGATTTGGACACGCACAGGATGATGGGCTGAACTCAGAATCATGTGTTGCCAGCGCGTTTGGCCACGGAGCTCGAATTTGGGGAGTTGACTTTCTCGCCAAGCGGCCCGACGAGTATAAAATCAGTCTAGTGTCGCGAGGGGAAGATGCGCAGTGCCTGGTTTGGGATTTGAGCTGGAAGCCTTTGGCGAAGCCTGAGTTCAAACTTACGAACACATCTTCTCTTCGTCCTCACAATGGAAAGCATATCTGGTCTCTTGGGATGTCCACCACTGGTGCCGAAACGACAGTCTACACTGGTGGCAACGATGGAGCAGTCAGAACATTTAAACTTATTCTAGAAGCTGGAGAGCTTTCATGTCCCAATTGGAACACCCGCGTCCCGCTTACGCCGACGTCAAAAGATGGCAAAGCCGCAAAATCGGCGCTGAGATCGTTTGGATTTGCTTCCCCAGAACATTTCCTCATGACGACTACGACTGGCGAAGTCAAGCTCGGACGGGTGGAGTCACAGAATACTAGTAACCGACACATCGCAGAGGAAACACTGTGCATAGAAGAAGACCTCGGCTCTTATGCGCTCATTGCAGGTCATGCAGCTGGGGGCGTTGCGCTTATCGGGAACAAACACGGACACATCCGACTGTTTGACTGTAAATCGAAATCTCTGACCAGCGTTGTATCAGTCGGCCAACGTCCGGTTGGTCTATTTGTTCTTGACTACAACTCAGAGGGCCCATCCGCGGTCGTGAAATTCTTAACAACATACTCGAAACCTGATACGGCCGACTTATTCCGCATTCATATTTCACCTGACGTTGAACCTCGTATAGAGAAGGCCACGTTGCAAGTTCCACAGGGCTTTGAGATTGCATCCTCATCGCTAGTCAGCGATCAAGAATATCTGATCGTCGGATCCCGACTTGGTTCGCTGGCGGTATACGAGACGTGCACAGCTGGGGACCTTGAAGCATTGCTGAAGGTGGCAAGGATTCATGGCAAAGACGGCGTGTCTAAAATTATCCCTCTCACTACGCTTTCAACTACGGTCACCGAATCACACCACTTCCTCACTTGTGGCCGGGATGGAAACTACCGCGTCAACATCTTGGAAATATCCGAAGGTGCTGAAGAGCCAGTCTCATTAAGAACGATACACTCATCCACAACGTTAGGGTTCCAGATTGAGGGAGCTTTCGTCGACAGCTCATCCGAAGACCTCATTTTCTATGGCTTCGGAGGCATGACGTTTGTTGTCTGGAATGAGACCAAACAGTCTGAGGTCGCGAAAATTCACTGTGGCGGCGGACACCGGCGATGGGCATTCCAACACAGCACCGAAAACCCAGGAGAGAGTCTACTTCTGTGGGCCCAGGCTGGCCTCCAAGCTGCTCATATCAATGCCAATACGACACGATCAGTACGTGCTGGAGGACACGGAAGAGAAATCAAGGCATTAGGGGCATATCAATCCGCCGACGGAAAGCCTCTGTTTGTCACTGGTTCGGAGGATACAGGCATCCGCGTCTTCACGACAGCATCGCCGCAGGGGTCAGGGCCATGGGGTGCTTTCGAGTGTATCCGAACTTTGACAGCGCATGACGCTGCACCGCAACATATCGCCTGGTCTAAGGATGGGAAGTTCCTCTTTACGAGTAGTGCGATGGAGGATTTCTTCGTTTGGAAGATCAACTCAATTCCCGTCTTTGGACTGACCGCGGCGTTGCAGGGATGGTGCCCGAAGAGCCATCCCAAATCAGAACTCCGGGTGACAAGCTTTGACCTGTTAGGTGTGGAAAATAGTCAAGCCGAAGCTAGCTTCTTGCTTTGCCTGACATATTCAAATTCCACTACCAGGGTAAGTAATCTAACCCGATTCGATAAACACTAGCTAATGGGCCTCGCAGGTATTCCACCTCTCCTACGTCAACGAAGACAGCCACTTCACCCTCCTAGCAAGCGGGACATATACAAGCAACTGCCTAACGCAAGTCCGCTTTCTTCAAACCGCCTCCTCAATATGTCTCATCACCACCTCAACAGACGGCCACTTCACCCTCTGGGATATAACATCAGCCCTGGAACCAATTTACAACTTCAGCCCCTCCCTCTCCCTAAAAGCACCTCTTCCATCCACCGGCATAGCGGAAGAAACCATCGCATGTGAAAGCAGACACGCCATCCACTCGAACAGCATCAAGTCAATTGATCTGGTTAAACTTTCAGAGAAAACTACCCTCCTTCTCTCTGGTGGCGATGATAATTCCGTTACGCTTTCTCTACTTTACCTAAACTCTACTTTATCTTCGGAAGAACGAACATCAACGATCTCCATACCCGACGCACACACAGCATCCGTTAACGGCGTCAAAATTATCGAGCAGTCTATCTCCCTTGACACCAACAAAGCTACGTTTAGTTTCGCGTCCTCTGGAAACGACCACCGCGTTAAGCTGTGGACCGTTGAGATTGACCTGAGCATCGATGCCAGGCCAACCTTGGATAATGTCCAAGTGTCTAATACGCTAGACCGGTATAGTCCAGTTGCAGACATTTCTTGTCTGGAAGTTGTGCGTGACGGAGAGAGTGGTGAAATCAAATTGCTTGTTTGTGGTGTTGGGATGGAGCTCTTTACTGTGAACATTTGATTTGATGACGTATAGAAAAGGTTGAATAGACGAATCTGTATATAGAATTGGATATTTGGTATTTGGGATCTCTAAATGTATACAGAGTAGTTCCGTGACGAACAGGGCTAGACCAACCCCGCGTTTCATACATGGGGCAAGGAAGGGGTTCTCCGTTCCTGAGTCCTCCACACTTGGTGCGCTTCCTGCATGTCGCAATGCCGGAATTAATCCATTTAGTCTGTATTGTTCCTGGACTAGCTGCGTGCTGATTCCGTGACGAACAGGGTTTTGTCCGGGGTACAGGTGGCCTCTGCAACGCCGAGTCCCAAGAGATGCTTTCCCCCAGATTGGACACAGGGTTTTCGTACCGGACCTAGGGGACTTCGCATTACAGACATGCTTTCTGGCACTCGCAGATGTTCTTGGAACTGCTAGAAACATTGTGATACACGAGTGTCCATGTTTACCTCAGTGGCGTGTGGTTTGCAACAGCCTCTATACCTACGATATATTCCCCACGATACAAGCATGCAGCATGCCTCTCTGACTCAAGCTGAATCGCCTTAAAGCCCCTGTCGAAGTTATTCAGCGCCTGGACGGAGCGGTACCTGATCTAATGCGGAGGTCACTCACTTCCACTGTCGGCGCGGACCGTCAATGCCCTAGGTGTGGCGTGCTGTTTCATCCACTTTGCTAAGACTATGGTCGAACTTTATGACGGTCCGAACTTCCGTGAATCTTCTTTGCGCTGTTTCATTTTGACAGCGGTTGAGACTATGGAGTGCGTTTCTGGAGGTCCGATTGAGTGCTGCTTGAATGTCCGACGCTTGTCACCGTCCGTTTTGCATTTGGACTGGGACGCTCCAGGGCTATATAACTACCGGCTCTGCGCCTGGATTTCGCCTCAGGGCACACCAGGCCGCCATTTACCAGTGCAGTGACCTCGCCTACCATGAAAACCACCTTTCTCCTTGCCCTAGCGGCAGGTGCAGCCCTAGCAGCCCCCCAGCTCAAGAAGCGTGCTACATTCGAGTGTAAACCCAGCCCTGTCTCAAGACCACAATATACCCAAACTAATAAAACAGATTTCGGCGTCAACGAATCCGGCGGTGAGTTCGGCGAGGATACTATTCCCGGAGAATGGGTATGCTATCAATAGTTTCTACTATGTACCTCCAAGGAGAAGACTGACAGTTCAGGGCACGCACTATATCTTCCCCGACCCCTCGACCATTGCAACCCTCATCAGCGATGGCTTCACCACGTTTCGTGTCCAGTTCAAGATGGAGCGGCTGACGCCTGAACTTACGGGGGCGTTTGATGAGGCTTATTTGCAGAATTTGACGGAGGTATCTGCCCTTCTTCTCCCTATCGCCCTGTATATTCTGTACTTTGGAACTGATGAGTGCAGGCCGTCAACTCAGTTACCAACGCAGGCGCATGGGCTGTTCTTGATCCGCATAACTATGGGCGATTGTATGTCCACCTCACCTCTTCCCTGCGCCTCTCCTGACAGAAGCAAAGCAACAACGAGATTATCTCCAGCCCTTCCGACTTCCAAACCTGGTGGACAAACTTTGCAGCCGAGTTCGTCGACAACGCTAATGTCATTTTCGACACGAGTGCGTTTAGCCCCCTTCCAATCATCCGCAGTACCCAAAGCAAGCCCAAATAACAAAATACTATAGACAACGAATACCACACAATGGACCAAACTCTAGTCCTAAACCTCAACCAAGCAGCCATAGACGGAATCCGCTCCACAGGCGCCACCCAAACAATCTTCATAGAAGGCAACTCCTGGTCCGGTGCCTGGACATGGGTCGACGTAAACGACAACCTGAAGGCCCTCACCGATCCCGAGAACAACATCGTCTACGAAATGCACCAGTACCTCGACAGCGACGGGTCTGGTACATCTGAGGTTTGTGTATCAGGTACAATTGGCTCCGAGCGCGTCGCTAGCGCAACGCAGTGGCTGAAGGATAACGGGAAGGTAGGCATTATCGGCGAGTTCGCTGGTGGTGCCAATGATGTTTGTCAGGAGGCTGTTACGGGTCTCCTTGATGCGCTTGCGGCAGATAGCGATGTCTGGCTTGGGGCGTTGTGGTGGGCTGCTGGGCCTTGGTGGGGAGATTATATGTATAGCTTTGAGCCGCCGAGTGGGACGGCATACCAGGCTTATTTGGGGACGTTGCAGGGATACCTAGGGTAGAGAATAGTTTATACATAGGCTGTCGTTTGGTAGCAATCATGAATCTTGTCAATCAATCTGTTGGCAAGCTGCACACCCTCAAATTTGACTATTACGCTGTCAACGGGGACGTGAATTCCATTCTGCAATGCAGCGTCGACAACAATGTTGGTTCCGGAGCTACCGTCCGCCTGGCGCAGAGTCGTTTCCTGTGGGCTTCGGCACGTTTTGTGTTTCCGGCAACGTCTTCGACCACGACGCTCACATGCCGGCTAACCACGCCGACTCTCGCGTCGATTTATGTTACCGGATTTGATGCTAGTCAGAACTGTTGAGGGTAGTTTCTTCGAGGAGAGGAGTGCAATTTGCTAGGTGCTATATTTCCTCTCTATCGTACGAATACATTCAAGTCGCTAACAACGGCCGTGGAAGTGGCACACAGATTTGATGTTTCATGCAGTAGGCAGGTAGTCTATTGAGCCGGAGCTAAATTAGACACGCGTGACACATTACACGCATAAAATGCCGTCTGATTGCTGACTCTAGAGCCAAACTCAGCATCGTATGGAATTCAAAAGGCAATACTCCCCCAAAGCCAAAGAGAGGACCTATCCGTGAGCCCTCTGGGAGATACCACATTGAATCCCACGGCGCTACCCCGGCGCGCTACAGTATACGCAGGTCCCCCACTCCCTCTGCGTTTAAGAAGAACCTGCCTCGACTCGACAGTGTCAGGGTATTCCCAGCCTTGCCGTCGCCGCCCTCAAGAACGTCTCGATCCACTCATCCAATTGGCTTTTGCTGAGGTTCGGTAGTTTGGCAGGGGCGGAAGGGATTAGGTGGTTGGTGGGAACTTGGGCGTTCTTGACGAAGGAGAGATCTTGGAGGAGAATCGGGCTTGCGGGCTTGCGGTGGAAGAGCATTGAGGCTCTAGATGCGATTCTGCTAGATGCAGGTGCAGGTGCGAGCCAGTCCAAACCAATGAACCCTGATCAGACTGCGTGGGAGACTTCAGGTTCAGGTTCCATTAGGCGCCGGTAAGGTAGACGTACTCGTCCTCTCCATTCCTCGAGGGGATGTCCTCGACATGGTCCCATCCGCTCCTGTCCCGTTGAGTCCAGTGCATTCGAGCCGATCGTACGCTTTGTGAAGGGGCAGGTATCTGTTCACCATGCCCTCATATTCGACGTGGGGATACACGATGCTAGCTTCCCCTGGGAATTGAAGAACCCAGCGAATGACCCCGGCTGATATAGCTTGCAAGACTGGGAATGGCGCGGTCATAACTCCAGGATTCTTGGCCCGGCATATGATTGCGACGGAACCCTCTCCATTTCGTAGATAGAATGAGTTTTCATTTGAACTCTGAAGTTCGAACTCAATCCCAGGGTCCTAACAACGGCGTGTTCCCACCCTCGCCCTCTTCTGAGTGGTTGTTCTCCTGGTGCCGTTGATGCTGCTCGAGCTGGCGCTGCATCCGCAATGCCCCCTGGAATCTAGTCCAACGCGAGTACCAAGCTGAATACTCATCAGTCCCCTGATCAAGTTCATCCTGACCCTCTTGAGTCCGGTGGTCCTCTCCGCTCCCACCCGCATTACTCCCTGACCCCGCGCGCGCCTGCTCATCATCCCCACCAACAACAAGAACCATCTTCCTAACCCCATTAACATCCAAAACATGCTGCTTCAAGTCCCCATATCTCGTCGTGCTGCGCCGAGGCAGACCGAGCGACGGCCTCGGTCCAGAAATCGAACTCCCGCGCATACTACCCGAGCTTGACGGCGGGAGAGACGGTATAGGGGAAGCATGAACAAGGCCCGATTCAAGGTCGGCCATTTTATGGTTTGAGCCGGAGGATGTATCGAGGGCGAGGCCGTATGTTGAGTCTGTATCGCTGTTGTTGGAGTTGTTGTTGTGGTTGTCGGCGTCTGTGTACTCGGGGGTGAACTCGTAGTATTGTTTCCGCGGGCGGAAGAAGTAGCTGAATAGGGGGATTGATCTGTCGCAAAGCTACGGCACATAAATGTCAGAACCAGGCCATTGACGAAAAAGAATAGTAGTAAAATGGATGGAGGGTAAAAGTATACCTGACTAACCAACCCCAACGCGAACGTCACGAAAATCAGGGCCCCAAGGACAAGGATAATAACCCCGTCGGAGCTTTGAAAGTGCCTGTGGTTGGGGTGTGTGGAGGTGGAGTTGGCCATTGGCGACAAAAATCTCGAGCCTCAAATGACAGGCGGACCTTGTTATGCCTTGCAAGATATAAATAGTTTAGAAATAGATAGAGTTGAAAGCCTCCAAGGTTAGATCATGAACCTAGAAAGAAAAAGCAAGGAAGTGAAGTGAAACTGTGAAAGGGGGAAGCCAGGAACTCCAAACAAGGCGATTAGAGTCTGACACTTGGGGCGGTAATCTCTGTTAGGCAGAGGGCTAGAAAATCCTTCGACTCTGTCTAGTCTAGCATCGCATTACTGCCAATTTTTTCTGCGTTTCTTTTGCCTCATTCGCCTCGACTCGAGTCCGGGACTAGGCGTTTTAGACTGGCATCGTATTCGTAATGCTAAGCTCTTTAGCGTGTAGTACCTTTGTTAGTGAACTAGAATGCAGAGTCTAAGACGCCATGAGTTAGGGCAGCAGCGGCAGGAAAAGGCTCAATTGAGCGAACGGCATTCGCAGCCAGCCCAACCCGGATTTACCCGAGCGGACTGGGGTTTGACTGCTGTCACTTTGACCATATTGAGAAGCCAAGGCTCATTCTTGTAGCTTCAATGTACTGTGTAGTTTGGCCGCGACCATTCTCGACTCTCCTGTCAAAAATAAGGAGGTTTTCCGGCGGGGACGGGGATGGATTCCGTACCCACAGAACAATGGCACAGCCAGCACTGGCCACATTCCAGCGCCGACAGCTGGCTATAGATCCGGAAAATCTGTCTCCCGATGCTTGAGTTGACTTGACTCTTCTTGGGAACGGGATCTGGACTGGATCGGCCACCCCCGAACTGGAGCACTGCCCGGCCGAACCGAGTCTCAGTCGTCGGGTAATTGGGCTAATTGCATGCAACCGGGGACCGCGGGCTGAGTACGTCTCCTCCGTATCCTGTGGGGCAGAACGTAGTCTGAGTCATGTTGACAGTGGTAGTTGACAGCAACAACTAATGAAAGTGAAACTAGACTGCGTCTCTGCCGCAAGTTTGCTGCTAAATAGCCTTCATGGCCATCGGTACTGCTGGCCATCTATGGCTGTGGAGTAAAGCTTATGCAGTGTAGCGCTGACCCCGGACACACGTGGGTGGATTCTCTGCTGCGATAGGCTTGTATACAGGACTGAGCTAGAGTAGATTGGTTAGTGGCTGCCTCGGAGAATGCTCTGGGCGGGTTGCACTTGCGACCAGCTAGGCCAGCTACAGCAACTGCTCGAGTGGTCTCTTGCCTAGAATGATGTGGTAAGAATCTGCGGTGGCGGTTATATTCGAGAACCCACCACCATCCTCTCATCCATCTTCATCAACACTTCCTACCTGACTTACACTCAAGGTCCTCATCCAGACGGAATAAGATGGCGCTTCCTCTCCTCTACGCCGCCGCAACCGGCGACAACGCTCTCATCGAACAAACCCACGCTGCCACACCCGCCCTCCTCAAATCAATAAACCCATCCGGTCAAACAGCCCTACACCTCGCCGCTCACCACAACGAAACCTCAACCCTTCGTCTCCTCCTCTCCTACAACCTCATCTCCCGTTCAGCCCGCGACGACAAAGGCCAAACACCCCTGCACATTGCCGCCCAAGGCGCCTCGCCCGATATGGTCGAAATCCTCCTCCAAAACGACGACGGAACGAGCTGTTCAGCGCGTGACAAAGATGGCAAGACGGCGATATTTTATGCGTACCAAAACCCCTGCCTTGAGGTTCTCGCCGTGTTTCTAAGGAGTGCCCCGAGCTGTGGTAGCGGCTGTGCGCTCACACCAGAGATTATCCTGCGTTCTGGAGCAAGCGACTACTTTGGCTCTGCCGTCGCTAAAGAGTCAAGATGTTGTGGGCGAGGGACGGCCACGACGCGGAGCTGAGTTGATATATAAAGATGAATGCTCGATACAATCGGTACAGCATTGGGGCTGGCACGAATTCGAAAGACGGTATCGAGTTTTGTCCAGAGTATGCAAAGTCTCTAAAGCTGAGAGGAGTTATCTTGATGTATTGGAGTTCGGATCCTGACGCTTTATACCTGGGTCGTTTGTTTTCTTTTGTATGTTTAGCGCAATTGGGTCTGATTTAGCACAACACTTGAATGAGATATGATAGGCAAATTGGACCTTGAAAAAGGAAATATCAACGGACTATCATCAAGGTCGCTCCCGTTGTTGTAGGACACAGTCGTTGGAATGCCCCGGTCAGGAGCTCCAACGGCAGCATGCGAGCATAGTGGGCAGAGGCATGTCCGTCCGCGTATCGCAATCAAAACCCACCAGGTACCCAAGTTCAAGAGGAAGGTCCCTTATTAGGTAGGCAATGCCATCGCAGCTCAAATAGGAATGACCTCATCATGTCTGCTCACTCCGACCAGCCGTGGTTCCTCCTTCTTATACGCGCGATATACTGCCTGCAGGCCGGGATGCTGCAGCCATTGCTTTATTCAGGAGACTCGAACTCACCTAGTGGTCCATAGTAGATATGCTGTACACTCTCTGAGCTACGAACATGTGGCCCAAGTACCGAGGATTAAAAAGCAAGCTGCATGGGATCTGGTTCCGATAAGCTGCAGTCTCCAACTACTAGACTAAATCCTGCGATACTCTTTTTTGACTCCACTGATGGAGCTGCTCGACTCGTTGCCTTGAACTAGCCTGGTTGCTATCTAAGCCCTATCGGTAGAACTATTCTTCGTGGTAATTCTGATGTATCGAGGCCAAGGAGTAGCATCACCCCCACCCTATTTTACTCTGTGAATAGTATTCCTAGAAAATAGAGGACGAAGGCAAAAACAATCAATCGAACAATAATCACGCTTCCATGGATTTTGAATTCAAAAATACAATTCAGCATTACCAAGATAACTAACGCTATATCTCACTGCTCCATATCGAAGAGTCATCCAGTGGTCAGCGAGACATGTATCATATCACAGCCCACCCCCGGCATTATCTACCATGGGCCCAGATTCCGTCGATATAAGCTTCGCAGCCCGTATCCTGAGGAGTGAGATGATGAAACATCAATTCCAGCCGGTGCCCCTTCGGCCCAGCCAGATAGGAATCCTGCAGCTCCATAGATCCATGGTCATGGATGGTCGTGGTGAAGTTTGCGTAGACCGTTGCGACGAGGTACTTCATAGCTATTGCACATCTTCATTAGCGTTCTTTCTCATCCAATTCCATAAACTTGTGTCTTACAGTAGTAGGCAAAGTTACTCCCAATACACATCCGCCCGCCACTACTGAACGGCCAAAACCATCGCTTCATTGTCGCCAGTTGTTCCGGGGAAGCGTCTAGCCAGCGCTCTGGCTTCCACTCCTGCGGGTCAGGGAATACGTCGGGCGTTTGGTGCAGCGAAAATGCGTATGACTGCACAATTGTGCCGGCGGGGATATTGTCGTACCCGCCCAGCGAGCATGGATTTGGGACGACGCGCGGTTGACCACCTGGCACAGACGGCCAGAGGCGGAGGGTTTCTGTAAGGATTGCGTGGAGGATCGGCAGAGCCTCAATGGCCTTCGGGTCAGGGATATCGTCAACCTCGATGTCCTGCTGTCTTCTGTGGTGTCGGAGACTGGGACTGAGGGCTTGCAACTCGGCACGGAGCCTAGCCTGCCATTCTGGATGGCGGCACATTTCGTAGAAGAGGTATGTCTCTGTGTTTCCGCTTGTTTCGAAGGCAGCTGAGTTGTGCGCGAACATGTCTCTTGCGATTTCCAGGCGCCGTGGATAGTTCTTGTCGCTTAATGATGCCTCGCTCATTGAATTTAGGGCCTGCTCGAATACGACGGGGCGGTCCTCGTCTGATACTTGCCTCTTGCTGGCAAGAAGATGCTGCGCGCCGTCGCATTTCTCGAGGTTCCAATCTTCAATTGCTCGGAATTTGGTATCGACCGACTGGGGTATTAGAAACAGCCCGATTTTCCGCAAGAAGCTCGCGAGATCAGGGAAGTAGTATTGCCAGAAGAGCGAAGGGTAGGGTGCGAAGAACCCGTCGAGGTACAGTCTTCTCTCCTTCTCATTGACAAGGAGGTTGCTCGCTAGGGATCTCCCGTACTGCCACTGGGTGAATGTGTCCATCGAGTACGCATAGTTGAGCTCTAGCACTTTGATCGGCTTCTTTTCGTCCGCGGCTCTGCCTAGAATCCGAAGGTATCCATTGAATAGGACATCGCGCGTCGCGGCCTGGGCAGTGGGTGATGCAAGGACAAAGGTCTTGGAAAATGTATTCGAGATTATCCTTTTTCTCGTCGAATGGGTTGCGTTATCCTCGAAGGTGAATATGTTCTCGGTGCTGCTCGCGATGTCCCACGAGTCAGCATTGTTCTGTGCCATCGTCAGTTGTTGAGGTACCTACTTGTAGATTGCAAAACCCCGCTTATAGAAGATTGGTTTTGGGAACCCCCCCTGGTAGACCTTTTTCAATCCTTCGTCGAAACAGTTTAGGCTGACGAGGTTGGGTGCGAGTCGGACTGCCGCCCCCAACTGCATGTGTCGTTTGTAGACTGTAAGGTTCTCTTGCGATGTCCATCTCATCCAGTTGACCCAGATGGAGCAGAGATGACAGGACCAATGTGCAGCAGGAATCTTTGACACTGGTGAGATCAAAAGTGGGTAAATCGAGCGTCAGAGGGAGCGTGTCATGACAGAGATTTGAAGAGGTCGTTTGTCATGTATGCAGGTAGCCTTTGCCGTCAATGAATGAGTCACGGATATCCCTGTCAGTTCTCACAAGCGTGTCCTATTCCGCCTTATGTTAGCTAACTTAGTGCTGAGGGCGAGAGTTGCATCGGGAAGTCCCTTTGTTTGGAGTTACAAGTAGCTCTCGTCGCCCTTCGTGCCCATGTCGCTGGCGCCTGGAAACCGGCCACAGGCAAACAAAAAATAGGAGAGTATGACTGCCCAGTGTTCCCTAATATAGACATACTGTACACGCCTAATTTGAAGGGTACCAGTGTATGAGGTGTTGGATACAGGCTTGCGAAATAGACAGCTGAAGCCCAAACAAGGCTAGGAGGGGAGTTTCGGCTGGAATACCTGGGAGAAAGCGAGATATGAGGGTTTGCCTTTACTGAAGTCTACCAGGCGTTATGTTAGCTCTCTAAAAGAACTGAGAATATAATTACTGGGAATAGAATAATTACATCCGACCATGTTTTTTGCTTATCTTCCTAATTCGTGATTCATTGGACACAGACATTTGGAAACTCGGTGGAACCTGAAACCGCCACCAACTGCCCGGACGAGAAACCTGAAGTAGGGCAAGGCCATCACCTGACCACGCGCATAGCCCTCTTCGTCGGACAGCACTCAAGATTTGATCGAATGTATGGGAACGGTTTAGGTAAAGTCGGGAGACCGAAGACAAATACAACGTGCGATTAAACTAGAACATATCATAGTCCGGAAACGCCGTAGGAAACTCTAAGCCTTGCTCCATCCATATTCCATCCAACTGGCCAGCAGGCGGTTCCATGCCATATATACCTGAAGGGTAGTAATCTAGTGTAGTACTTTCGAAGATCGGCCCTGTAGATATAGTGCCAGCAGTATTAGTATTAGGATTAGGCTGGCCGCCTGGCACACTCTCAACAATAGTGTCATCGTGTGGAAAGTCCTCGATAATCATCTGCTCAATCATCCCTAGGACATCGCGATTCAGCACTATTAAGCTTACTGCAGGTAGTTTCTCGCGAATATCGCTGACTGTCTCTTCTCCAATCCGTTTGATTGCGCGACCACTACGAGCTTGAACGGGAGATGTTGGTGGCTGTTCGACGAGGGGGACCTCGGTTGCAAGAAGTTCAAAGACATCAAGCAAATCTTTTGCTTGCTCCCATCGCTCGGCGATGATAGTCAGGTTGTTGGAGCAAGCCCTTGTCGCGCCGAGGATGCTCTTTGCGTTATACGCATTAGTGCGGAACTTGGGAGGTGTCGCCCAGAGACAGTAGAGCATAGTAATGCCAACAGAAAACTGACTGACAAGCTAGAAGTCCAATGAGAACCGGGATATTTAGGAACGGTTAGTTTGGAGAACTTACACCAAGCCAAGGGTGAGGTATCGTTTTGTAGCCCTGGAACTTCCGGAATATCATGATTGTCTGCAGACTCGCTTGGAGGGCCCAGTCCCCAGCGGGGCCTCGCACGTTGACTCTGTTGGGCATATGTAGAAGAAGCAGACACAAATTGTAAGTAATCTGAAGCCATCGCTCATCAGTTGGGCGCTTGGAGTTTGTATCCGCAGCTTTCTGAAGGTTCGAGCGCCAGTTTTCCAGTTTCGAGAGTATATAAAGTCGCCAAGTTGAAAGGAAATCAGGATCCAAAAGCGAATAGCCCGATCGTGTTGTCATGTTCAAGATCTCTGATTGAATTCGGAGGCATCGCTCGCGGTGGAGAGTTGAAGAAACAGAGGTATGCACAAGCGGCCCATCTGAGATGGGTGACGCCTCGGATATTCGGGAATCATCGATGTTATCGAACAGCTGAAGTAGTCAGGGAGAGTATTCCTAAAGTAAACAGAGGTGTTGCGCTCACCGGAACCGTAATATTAGCATCTGCTACGGAATATGGCAGTCGAAAGACTCCACAAGCAAGTCGATCAAGTGCGTAAGAAGACCAAAAGGCTCTTCGCCGCATTTGGATTTCCATCCTAGCCTCATTGTCCCTGGGTTCTGGTTCTGCTTCTACAAGATGGAATTGAGAAAGAACGCAGTAACGAACGGCCGCGGAAACTGTGAGGACGATTTGTTCAGTTGACGGTGAGAATATAGCATGGATAGCCATTATGAGGTAGGCTTGAACGTGTAGCAGGCGGCTAGGAGTTTGTAAGACCAAAGGCAGGTAGTGCCCAACGGCTTGATCATAGAAATTCTCCGCATGTTAGGTAGTATGCCCAGAGAAAGGTATTGTCTTTTTTATGGACTTACTCGAGAAGTCGATAGCACACTACTTGGACTTTTCGGGTCAAGGAGCAGACTGACAGCAAACAACTATTATAACATGTATTAGCTTTACGCTCGATGTCAGCAAAATTCCTAAGATGCTTACCATGTTAACGAAGAACCCTTGCCAGAGTCCTTTCGCTCGCCCTTCCAGTGAACCCTGTTTCCACGCTGCATGCCATGTATAGTATATTTTCTTCAAAAGAAAAGGCCATCGGATGTTGGCGTTATCGAAATATATATTGATTAGATGCTCCTCAACAGACTCTGGTATCGAATTTGGCCAAACTGCAAGTTTGTTGAGGTAGTCTTCCAGGGTGGCTCGATCTTCAAATCCATCACTTCCGCGGCGAGGTATATTGCTGCAAGAGCTACCAGGGGCGCGAGGACTCCCGGCATCCGATATGGAGGCTACAAGCGACGGGCGACTCTGCGATGTAGGTGAACTTGAAATTTGTATGCGAGTTGTATGAGAAACACCATTTCCGTATGGTGGCGCAGCAGATTCAACATGGGATTGAGGTGTAATCTGTTCACGATTCTGAGAGCTTCCCTCGGAGAAGACTCGGAGTACATCGGACTCCGGTCTGGTGCAGAAGTAGCTTTGTGTGTCTTGCAAAGTTAGAAGACTATTTTGAAATTGTTGTGTCGAATTTTCGGGCGCAAGGTGCTCTAGCTGAGCGACCTTTTGCTCGAGCAATTTTACGTAGCTGTAATACCATGAACATCATATATTGGGGTTGTAGAAGGGCTTCCACATACTCTGCACTGTGCCTTGTTCTGATAGAGGCAGGCTCTGTAGGCTCACAATCTGATGGCTTGTCATTAACCGCATCAAGGGATGCAGAACGGTTGCCTAGATACCTTCATTTGCTCTCAGGCAATTGGAGCACGGGTTTTGGCCATCTCCATTGCACTAGGTCGCCCAGGTCAGTACATAATTGCGGATATGATGATGGCAATGGAGGTTTTAACCTTCTGTTTACGATGTCGACACCTTCTGCATGCTAATATTCTCGGGCGTTTAGACGGATGAGGAAGGGTGTCATGTTCCCCGGTCCCTGTCCCGTCCCACTCGTGCGAATTGAAATCAAGAGACACAGGCCTCGGCCCAAGTGAATGAGGTTTTGTGCAGCTCATGATCTCGAATGCTATGTCGCGGACTCTCGAGTCCGAAAATCATGAATGCCGTTGATTGCAAGAAAGAAGGATGCGGGGACGCAATGGAGATCCAACATTAGCACCGCGCCTGCCTTGGACAGCCATAGCTACCCCAACCTTATCATCAACAGATAAAGAGAGCTAGGCTCTTCTTCTTTCTGGTTGGATCACAGACAGTACTTCATCTATTAGCTTGGCAAGTTGGAGACAAAGGAATCCACCTAAAGTAGAGCTTCGGTCGAATTAGGGGTAGGCGTTGTGGTTGCATGGTGAACACCCCGGATAAGTGCCTACTTACAATGTACGCTCCAGACTCCTCATGTGCCGTTATCATCGTGCTTCCAGCGATAGACCCTGATAGGCTAATTGTGGCTTTGGGGTAGCTCTGGGAGCTACAATGATAAGGATCAGCATCATTATCAGCACACTAAGAGGATCGGACTCGAGAATCCGACAACACCTAAATCGCAAGCTAACAATATGATATCAGTAGGCCCTATCAGGTGTACTCAAGGAGCTCGAACATGCGCAAGATAACATGTTCCTTCATATAAGCAAAGCCTCCTTCCAATGCCATGTTTCTCGGTTGATCCGCTAAGTACCAAGAGCAGCATGGCCAAGAAGCCAGATCCAACGATGTCTATGGCGGAGCCCGTGGAAAGCAATCCGGGAAACATGCAAGGTGAAGTGTACGATATACCGAAAGACCACAAAAACAATGGTCCTGTCGGTAGGGATATTGCAGCAGAGCTCGCGGACAAATTTCAGGGCGAAGATGCCTTCACTGAAGATGAAGTCCGGCGGCTCCGCTGGAAGCTCGACTTTCGAATTATTCCTCTTGTATTTCTTAACGTCGTTCTTCCGGCCATGGACAAAGTCAGTCACGGAACGGCAGCACTTTACGGCCTGCAGACTGACCTCAATCTTGTTGGAAATCAATATTCCTGGATTGGAAGCATTTTTTATGTATGTGTGAACTGTTTTGCATTTGAACGCATTCTAACCTAATCTCGACTCCAGTTTGGCTATTTAGTCTGGTGCTTTCCTTCCGGTTCCCTACTGCAGAAGCTGCCTCTGGCTAAAACCATGGCAATCGCGACGCTGTTGTGGGGAATTGTATTGATTGGATCGGGCTTTGTAAAGACGTTCTCACAACTCATGGCGTGCCGTTTTCTTCTCGGATTGTTGGAGGCTCCAGTGATGCCTGGTAATATGCTGATTTTGTCTATGTGGTATACGCGACCGTATGTCTAAGCCTCGACTGATATATACTTGGTTTTGGTGCTGATGAAAAATAGGGAGCAAGCACTGCGATATGGCCTTATGTATACCGGTTTCTCAACATGTCTCACTGGTCCTATTGGATATGGGTAAGTCAATGCCTTGCATCCTGCCTAATGGACTATTCTGAGAATGATTAATAGAATCGGGTTCATCAAAAACAACAACTTCCACATCTGGCAAAGCTTCTTCTGGATTTGTGGCAGCATAACCTTTGCTTATGGAGTTATACTGCTGATATTCCTTCCTGACAACCCCGTCAAAGCGAGGTTTATCAATGAGCGCGAGAAGGCGATCTCGATCGAGAGAGTACGAGCAAATCAGACAGGTAAGCATTCAAACACAATGTTCAAGGACTACGGATCACCATCTAACCGTTGATGAAAGGTATCGAGAATAAAACCTTTAGAAAAGAACAAGTCCTTGAAGCATTCCTGGACATGCGCGTCTGGCTGATGTTCCTCTTCAACATCTGGATCAGTATCCCCAACGGCGGCCTAACGAACTTCAGTCCCTTGATCGTGAAAGGTCTTGGATATAATGCGCAGCGATCCTCGCTCCTCACGATTCCAAATGGGGTAATCCAGACGGCCTCGAGTTATATCTGCAATGGCGGTGTCTTCCTTGCCCTGAAGTACTGGCCTCAGTATCACTTTCGTGGCGTATTCATGATATTTGGTGTTATTGTTGGTTTGATATCGACGGTGTTTCTGTACACTCTCCCGATCGATGCTTTACATAGCAGACTTGCTGCGCTCTGGATGTCCTTCTTCTATTTGGGGCCTTATATCATTGGGCTTAGCCTTGTGGGTGCAAACACTGCAGTAAGTCCATCAAACCCCTCTACTACATGGAAGAAGTCTAACAAGCCCATCCAGGGCCACACAAAAAAGGTCACCGTAAACGCCATGATGTTCGTTTCCTACTGCGCATCAAACATCATCTCCCCTCAATTCTTCAAGTCTGACCAAGCACCGCTCTACCCTCTCGGCATCGGCGCAATTCTAGGCTCCTATGTCTTGTCTCTCCTGACTATAGCAGCTTACATGCTCGTTTGCTGGATCGAGAACAAGCGACGCGATGCGCGCGATGCAGCTGCTGGGGAGACCGTTCACCATGATACGGACTTTAAGGATTTGACTGATATTCAGAATTTGGTAAGTTGTACCCGAATCGTAATCTTGTTATTATTGGATATCCTGACATGTGAGAAACCAGCACTTTCGATACGTATGGTGAGATATAGTCCTGTCCTAGTTGGAGAACTGTATCCAAGTAGTCCTTGAGGAACCGCAAAGGAGATATCAGGAGCTCGGTTGGTGTAAGGTTCGCTATGGACAGAACTAGGGTTCAGATATCTAGGGAGATATATATATATACCAAACTTATGACAAGAAACAGTGCAAGACCATAGATATGGTGCTGCCTCATAAAACATAAACGACAGTTTCCCCGTTTAGCCAAATCATAACAAGCCCTCTCTAAGTTAGTGCAAGTGTCAGTCTGGATCAACTTAGTCCCTGTGGACGTTCATCACCAACCCCGTAGGTCCAGTACGGGGTCCGAATCGGTCCTTCTAGTTGTACTATTCAGCGACACCATCGCGCTTTTCTTCACATGCGGTGGATGTTGGTTCCGACTTGGGCAGGTGCGGTTTACAACCTAAGGTGTGGCGACTTCCGTATGTGATTCTTCACGGACTTGGTCGAGCCGGCAGGCACGACCGGCACTGGTTGCCCAGGGGACATGGGTCGTTCTTTCGTTGCAGTAGCCATTGGCATATCGTACCTTGCTTGACTCGGTGAATTATATACCTCGAATTAGGCAGATGTCGAAACACATAGATGATCGGTTTCCCCCTCAAGTGTAGTGCTTCAAGGACTCTTGGGGCTCGACAGGTACGCTCAGATACTCGCAACTGGCGTTGAACAGAAGCTGAAACTCTATAAATTGCAAAATGCTATTACCTGAACAAAACCGGACAAACAAATCTAACCAAACCTATTCGTCTTCGGCCCCCTAACAACCCCCTCGCCCATCCCAAGACTCTTCTGCACCCCATCAACCCCCATCGTAGCCGTCTCCAACAACGCATCAGCAAGATAAGCACCACTAAACTTAAGCCTCGCATATCCCCCCTCTCCAATCTCACTCTTCGTCTCAACCGCTCTACTTTCCAAACCGGGATACATAATCCCCAGCTCCGGCCCCTGCACCTCATTCATATACGCCGCAATCCCACCACTCTGCCACAACCGACTAAAATCCTCAGTTGCACGGCGCTGTCCCTGAAGAGCCCAGATCGGTTGAACGTGCCAGACAATACCGTACTTTTGCGAACTCTCCCACGGGAACTCCTTGACTTCGTCCGCGGTCCAGCCTGCCTTAAGCCAGTCGTACCCGCCCGTATACCCGAAGGCAAACTTGCGATCTGGATGCACGGTGCGAACACCGAGGTGGAAGTCTTCAATGTCGCTTTTAACGGGGTAGTCCATTCGCGCCCAGGTTGCTTCGCCTAGCCCCGAGGCGAGGAGGGCGCGGCTTATGACTGCTTCGACGGTGGGTGCCCAGCGGTATGAGCCCTCGGGGGTGCGGGGGAGGTCCCAGTTGAAGAGAACGTTGGTGTCGGGGAGATGTTGGGTTGCTAGCGCTTTGCGCTCGGTGAGTGAGGGAGTGGATGTTGCTGTTGTGGCTTGCTTGATTGCGCCTTGGTATGCCTTTAGGCCATCGAGGCTAGAGTCGGAGGCAGCTGCCGCGACTGCGTCGTCGAAAGTCTTTAGGTCGGCTGACGATAGCCATTCCTTTTGGGCTGAGAGGACGTCCTTTCCCTCTGCCATGGCCTGAGATAGGACCTTGCTCAGGGGCTCCACGGGCTTTGTTGCGCCCAAGATCCAGGCGTGGTCGCGGGAGTCTGTCACGGAGGTGATATAGCTCGAGTGGTCGGTGTCGCAGCGGCACAGAAGCATCTATAATAATCAGCATCCGTAAAGTTGCAATGGCTCATAAGATACGCCTTACGGTTTCTGCACCCATAATGTCAATCTGCATGCGCGCAACAGTCAACCGCGATAGGTACTCGCTGGTAGGAACAACAGTGCGTCCTTCACCAGTAGTAAATTTCTTTGTTCCTGTTCAAACCATGAGCCATCAATGCAGCTGCTGTGAAGGGGATATACATAGCATACCAATAGCAAGATCGTCCAAATGAAACATCGCAACACCAGCCTCCACAAACGCCCTCGTCATCTTCATCGTATGAGTAAGCCCACCAAACCCCATATCCCCATCCGCCACAATTGGCGTCAAAAAGTCAAAATTATCCAGCCCCTCCCGCTCTTCCTTCGGGTATAGGAACCTGAATTGCCGCTGGCGCTGGTCCTGCCACTGCTGTGATCGAAAGACTTTGTTTACCACGCCCGGGACGGTGTCCCAGGGGTAATCGGCGTGATCCATTCCTGGTTGGCTGACTTGGGAGTACCCGCATAGGGCACCGGATACGTAGATTGTCTGGTGAAAGTTGGGAGTGAGTAATGGTATTTGCCTGCTAAGGCATAACAGGGAGGGTATACCTGCTGGTGCTTCGCCATAACACCCGCCTGCAACGGGTCCGTACAACCGAATGTTAACTCGCAAGTACCGTTCTTCTGGTGCTCGTTCATCTGCTCCCATAGTTTGAGAGCCATGTCGCTGGACGGGTAATGCTGCTTGATTGAGCTTCGCAGGGCAGCGATGCGGCTTGCAGGGTATGGACTGCCATACGATGAACCGAATCAGCAATTGTTTGAAGGAGTCTCGAAGAAGAATCAATGGGTTGATCACCTACCGCTTAAGTTGTCTCTGCTTTGCGCTTGAGCTCCACCATGCTTCGATACCCGCGACTTCTTTGTCGAACTCGGCTTGCTCGGCGTCGAGCGATTTCTGGATTTCGGGCATGATTACTGAATGATAAAATGTTTGGAGATCTTGAAGCGCTGTAGACTGCTCAATCATGTACCAACTGAATGGGTCTTTGACGTAGATATAGCAATACAATTGTCTTTCCCCTCTTACTCCAACCCTGGCTTTGTTCATCCATCGGGACCTCATGTCCCCTCACCCGCCTCATCTCCATGTGCCGGTGCCGGGTTTCCGAGTCCGAGATTCCATCTTGACCAGTCAGTCCGTATGCGATAATATTGTCCTGAGTACGCGTTATCAGCAGATATCCCATTTAGCGGGTCATCGGACTCTAGAGTCCTAGCGTGTCCGACAGGGGCGACAAGGGTGATATGACGCCTATCAGATCGGACGAAGCTAGAGACACTCCTTATCTGCGGGGCGCAGATATGAAAGTCGATTAGGAATAGCCGATGAAGCGGGAGACTCTCTTGGCCGCGTTGAGGTAAGGGCGACCCTGGGGTATAGAGAGGTGCCTAAGTCATTCAAAAACAAATCAAGTACCTTATAGATGGCCCTTGTCTTTGTTGTCTTGCAACACCAACCACCCTCTCCACAATGACCGTAACTGAAAAGTTCATCGACCTGCAGAAGGGATGGCCGTCCCCACGACTCTTACCATCCCAAGCCCTCCAGGAAGCCGCATTCGCGACCCTTTCAAACCCTACCCGCGCAACAGATTCTATGCTCTATGGACCAAGTATCGGCGACCCAGCTTTGCGCAAGGGCGTCGCTTCCTGGCTTTCTGAGCTTTACTCTCTCCGGTCCCAGCCATCACCATCCCAGAATGACCACCACGAGAGCACGAAACTAAACCCCATCTCTTCGGACCGCATAAGCATAACAAACGGCGCATCCCAAAACCTCGCGTCCATAATGGAAGCATTCACAGACCCCGTATACACACGACGCATTTGGATGGTTGAACCTACTTATTTCCATGCATGTACTATATTCGAGGACGCGGGGTTCCAGGGGCGGTTGGTTGGTGTTCCTGAGGATGAGGAGGGTCTTGATGTGCAGTTTCTACGGAGACAGATGGAGTTTGTTGATGCGGAGGCTGAAACAGAGGCTGAGGGGGAAAAAGACCGCCGAAGTTCCTTCAAGCAATCACCTCGATACGAGAAACTCTACCGGCATGTCATATATCTCGTGCCGACGTTCAGTAACCCCAGCGCGAAGACATATACTCTATCTCGAAGAGAGAGTCTAGTCAGACTAGCGCGGGAATTCAATGCCCTGCTCGTGACGGATGATTGCTATGATTTTCTTTCTTGGGCGCTCGAATCGCCCTCTGTCTCCCCTCTGGCCAACGGGAACGGCAAAAAGTCTACGTCAACATCGAACCCATCACCCCCACCCCCAAGACTCGTCGACATCGACGCCTCACTACCAAAGGGAGACACCCAATGGGGCCACGCAGTGAGCAACGGGTCCTTCTCGAAAGTCGTTGGGCCTGGTCTGAGATGTGGTTGGGCTGAAGCAACGCCTGCTTTTATAAAGAGGTTGAATTTAGTGTAAGTCGGGCCTTGATCCAACCTACCTTTCTACCTATGTCCCGATGGCTGCTGAAATTTAATCGTCAAAAGCGGCGCAACAGTTTCAGGAGGCGCACCGGGTCAATTCTCTTCTGTTCTTATAGAACATGTTCTGCGAAGTGGATCTCTAACGTCTCATATTAATGACGTGTTAATCCCAACGTATCGGTCTCGGTGTTTTGCTATGCGGGAAGTCATAAGGGAGAGTCTCGTTCCACTGGGTGTTCAGATCGATACAGGCCTTCCATATCTCTCGCTCTCCTCAAGTCGGGAGATCAACAAACCCGCAGAGACGATAGGGGGTTTCTTCCTGTATATCGTGTTTCCGGAGGGTATAGAGGCAGATCAAGTCGCGAAGGTTGCGTTGGAAGAGTATAACCTTAGATTCCTATCTGCCGGCGCAATGGCAGTCAGGGGGAGTCCAAATAATTATAGCGAGGCCCTGTTGAAGAGGGGCGGTAGGCTTTGTTGGGCATGGGAGGAGGAAGAGGACATTGTGGAGGGAATTAGGAGGATAGGCAGGGTTTTGCAGGAGAGGTTTCAATAAGATATGCAGATGAGATGGTCATTGTTGGTTGATGAAATTGCATGGTCATGACCAAGCGTTCGTCTTCCTCCTTGGAAGACCATTAATCATGAATAACGTTGATAAAAAAATCTACCTACTCATCCTCCAACTCGGGAAACCTCGCCACATGCTCGAACCCCTCCCCCTCCCCATTGCTCTCCCTCTCAACATGAACCCTCGTCTCCCCCCTAACAACCAACGTAAAAAGATCAGGCCTAGAATAATGCCCCACCGGATCAACCCACTGTTTAGCCCGATAAATCTCATCAAAGTCCAACTCCGCATAAATAAGGCCCTCCCAGTCCGCCGGCACAGGCTCCGTAATACTCCTCCCATCAGGCGCGATGACCTGCGTAAATCCACCTCCAATTACAGCCGTATGTGGCTTTTCCTTCGCGCTGCTATCCACACTGGCACTTACCGTTGCGATGCTCTCGCTGGGTATAAGGCCGTTTGCCTCGAGGCCCTTAGTTGTCTGAATCGACGACGCGAGAAGAACAAAAACGCCTCCCTCAATGGCAAGGGTATGAGTAGCCATTCGGCACGCTTCAACGGTATTGAAGAAGGGCATTTTACCAATAGGCGGGAAGAGGCACGGCCAGGATGCAACGTGGATCTGTTCGCCTTGTGCGTAGGTGTTGTATTTGAGGAGTGGTTGGAGATGCTCGAAGCATTGCAGGCCGCCGATGCGGCCGAGGGGGGTTTGGATTACATTTTTGGAACAGTCGCCGGACTAGAGGATTGTCAGTTGGGTGATTTGGCGATACCGGAGGCAGGAGACGGAGGCGAAGACGTACAGCATCTCCAAAAAGAATCCTCTCCGGCCCAGTCGGTTTAAACTTCCTCCTGTGCAGTAATACCTTCCCATCTGGTCCGATGAACGTCTGCGCCATGTATAAACTCCCACCTTGGCGCTCAGAAATGCCCAAAACAACCATGATATCAGCAGCACAGGCAGCCTTGCGGATTGTCGCCATATGCTCAGAGTCCACAGAGACGCTGTTACGGTAGAATTCAAGCATGTAGTCGTTCACGACCTTTGTTGTATGCGCAAAGAGAAATGTCGGATAACCAGGTATCCAGAGTTCAGGGAAAGCGATGAGCTTTGCGCCGTTCTTTCCGGCTTCGACTATCAAGTCGCATGTTTTTTTGACGGCGGAGGTGACGTCGAACCTGGGAAATACTTTTGTTTAGTTCACTGTGATGCTGGCTAATTGTGGAGATAATGGCAAACTGACCAGCATGGTTCGGCCTGGACGACGGCCACTTTGACGGGGGCTGAGGGGTCAAGGTCAACAGGTAGGCGTGGCATGGTGGGAGGCAGAAATGGAGATTGGAGGAAGAAGAAATTGGACTGGAGAGAGCTCCTGATTGTGATGGCTGCAGTCAAGACGGGGCATTATATAGTGTTGTATATTCCGCCACTGTACAGCGGGAATCTACCCCCGTCTCTTATCCAAGACGCAATCGAGATAAGAGCGAGTAAAGTAACTGAATAATCTACATTTCAAACTCTGAAAACCGCCTGATCAAGACGAATGTTCATTGTGGATTGGGATACTCCTCCGTGATTGGTTGGCAAGACAGCGGAAATCAATCTCCGCTCGATATCAGTTGGAGCACATAGGGCTGGCTACGAGTCAGGTATGATAACGAGATACTGGGGATTGTATACCCTTATCGTCGATTGTTGATGACTGTCGGCAAGACGGATAGATAAATTGCACGATATGCCTGCCCGACAGTCTGAGACATGAAGCTTGTCAGATCCTATACCTTATTCCAGACACTCCAGACCTTTTACGATGGAACCAGGCAAAGGAGCAGACTCCAAAGCAATCCAACCCACAAACAGCGATGAACAGCTTCGTATGGTGGACATGTTCGAGTCCGCGCCGACATGGAGTCGCTTCGTTCCAGGGCCTTCACCAACATATCGCTTCAAGGGGCTGTCCGCTGCAGCTTCGCGCCGGGGAGTGGTCATGGCAGGATGTGGTTGTCTAATGATCTCAGGAATAAGTACGGCTCTAGAAACATTTCACCTCTTTGCGATAGCTGACTGAGACATGTGCGAAATTTAGACGTCGCATTGATGGGCAGCGTATCCTCGACTCCATCCTACCTCGCACGAACAGGCCTGACCGACGGATCGGATCACACGCAGCTAATGATCGGGCTAATTAATGCAATATACTGGGTCGGCGTTATAATCGGTGCACTTATGGTGGGCCCCATCTCGGACAAAGTAGGGCGGCGTCGAGCAATCTTCAGCGCAGGAATCTATGCCATTGTCGTTATACCGTTGTTTGCGGCACTGCAGAATTTCAGCTGGGCGTTGGCTCTGCGCTTCCTGAATGGACTTGCTACAGGGTCTTTTGACTCGGTTGGCCTAAATTGGTCGGCAGAGACGATTGACTCCAGAATGCGAGGTCGGGCGATTGGATTGCAGATGTGTTGTGCGGCTCTAGGGGCAAGCCAGTCTTACTTCCTTGTATATGGAATCTCCAAGGGAACAACGAGCGAAGTTCTTTGGCGGTTTCCCATTGCCTATCAATGTGTCTTGGTAATCGTCGTGTCGAGCCTGGTATGGCTTCTTCCAGAGTCACCACGATGGCTGGTGCGCGTTGGTCTTACTATAGAGGCCAAGGACGTCCTGCTCGCAATGCAGGGTGATCGAACTGTGGATATGGCCGAAGCAGAGAAGACCGTGGACGAAGAGATACTCGCCATCCGAGAAACCTTACACGAAGAGCTTGCTCACAATGCTTCGACCACGTACCTGAGTATGCTGTTCAAGAAGGATAGGTATCGAACAGCACGCCGTACGTGGTCGGCTCTGTTCGTCCAGTTTGCGACACAAGCCATGGTTGGGTCAGGGGTCATTGCTGGGTACGGGGTAAAAATATTTGAGTCCGGTGGCTGGTCGACAGATGTTTCCTCGCTCCTCTCTGGAATAGGCATTGTTGTCCAAGCATTGTTTGGGTTCGTCGGTGCAATGTATGCGGATAGAATTGGTCGACGGAGAGCATTCATATACGGCGCCCTCGTTGGCTCCATCCTGCTCGCGTTTGTCGGCATGTGTGGTCATTTTGTTTCGACGACAATTCCAACAAACCCTGCGTTGGGGAAGCAATACAGCTCTGCAGTAATTGCACTGGTACTGATCTGGTGTGCTGTTTTCGGGGCGTCATGGCGTAAGCGCTTGATGCTTCGTTCTGCAGCGGTACAAGACATTGTGTCGCCCCATGGTACTCTGCAAATACTCCAGTTATTCAACAGTACTTGAACGAGAGGCTTTGAATATGAAAGGGCTACGCACTGCATTAGGACTTTCATTACTGCAACATCAGAAGTATCATTGACATTGCGGCACAGGAACGTACCATACGCACCGCCCGCTTTCCCCTGCAGTGGACCCAGTCTGTGGAAAGCCGCGGCAGTTATCTTGTCATTTTTCTCAGCGAACTTTCTCTCGAGAGTCCAGGATAATGTGGATGGGGAAGAGGAATGCGTGAAATGGATTGTCTTTCCGATCCAGGTGGTGAAGAACTGGTTTTCTGTCATGGTGTATCCCTTAAGGATGGGATGAAAATAAGAGGGGAAATATCATGGACGACGTCGAAGTGAGGAGGACATGAATGGGAGGGTAAGGTTATTGAAGGTTTGCGTGAGCCATGGCTCGGGTGCACATTGAGTGTTGTATTCCCCGCCGACCAACTAAGATATGAAAGCCATGTGTAGAATGTCTCTGGTCAGTCGGCTTTGGTCTCGGGGTGACTGATGTCGCCGAATCCTTGACTGCATACAAATTTTGAGACAGCAGCTGACAGAGACACTGCCATGGACCATAGCACCTGAGGCAATAGCGACTTCCCAGCAGCGCGCGTGAAACGCACCTTCCTCGTTACCGCTGTTTCTAAATATATGTGTGAACCTCTGAAGGAGAGATATGATCGTCCTCAATCTTAGTAGCTAAGCATTTCATCCCCCTGTTAGCCGCTGCTCGCGCTCTTCGGAATCTCTTACTTCCTGAATCATGTCTCGTCTGCCGATACCGGTCGTCACCAGAATCAGACGTGGTCGGGCCAGCGGTTCCCGCACATTCCGTAGTTTTTAAAGAACCTCGAGTGTCAAGCTTTGTGACTTGATGCGTTATACCCAATCGCAGCCCAGGGCTGGTGCTGTGGGTGAGATTGAACGCGTAAGACACGGTCATGAAATACCGCAACGTGCAAGATAATCTCTGATAGACACACACCTGGAAGGCGCTGCAAGATCTGCAGGTTCGGTTCAAGAGAGCGCCTGTTTCGGAGCCACGTGGTGGGTAGTGCAGTCTGCCATGTGCGAGCTGTGATCTAGCTTATGTTCACTGCCATGATCGCCGTCACTATGGGTACATAGGAAAGGGGCCCAGTTGTCCCTGATAACGGCAGAGTCAGGGGTTTGTAGCTATCGAAAGGATTAAACTCCGTGGGCTCGGTGCGTTCTTGAGACTATGACCATGGTGGGACACTTTAGTCGGTTAGGGTGGGCAAGTCAAGTTGTCCATTATACCATACCAGGTAAGTTGAGTCCTACTTCTCATTTTAGACAAGGTTTAAAGTTGACAAATACTGTTGCCACGCCCAGATGCATCAACAATCAATTCACCTTGGACTTGCAGTCACCACCACCGGGTTATGGATGTTGAAATGGACGTTGGGCAGTGTGGACTCAGTGGGCCAGTGGGACGCGGGCGCTGTCAGTCGAACTGCCCGCTGTCGCTCACTCTCCGAAATAGCGATCGACACTCTGGAAGCAACCTTGAAGAGTCATGCATCGCCGGTCTGAAACTGGCCGCTGAACTCTGCGTTTACACTTTTAACCCGTGTACTACGTGGCCGTGATTGACTGCCATGGCGAGTTCATTGACTTCGTTAGGGCTTCGTTGCTTCTTCCGAGGTTCCCCCTCCGTCCACCTCCCGATCGCCGCAAAGGTATTCTCTGGTTGGTTGGTCTGACACCGTTCGTAGAGATCTGAGATTGACTGATTGAGAGAGAAATACCGATCGACGAGCGCGCCTTCTCTAACTAGGTGCTAACAGTCAAGGCACGACCTCGCGAGTCAGCGACGGTCCACCATGGCAGGCTGACACCACCAGCACCACAATTTAACCACAAATGCGCGATAGAGTTGTGCGGAACGCCGTCTGGGGACCCGGTGGATCCGTATTCCATGGGCAAGAAATTTGGAGTAAGCCGGTTGCCCTTGCACTGTTGTCTTACACCTTGCAGGAAGCCCTTTCTCCAACCCTCCTCTTTGCGTCCAAAAGCAACAGGGGCCAAGACGCGCTGCAGGTACGCATCTTGCATGGGTCCTAAACTAAGCGTGCCGCGTGGTAGACGCACAATCTTCTAGAATTCAGGGTCTATATGAGCTCTCCCCTCATGAACCATCCATCTCGCCGTCCTATCTAAAGCAACTGAGCCGATGGGTGGACCCAAAGCGACCAGAATCCCCGCTGCGCCCTTACGGCCCCCGAGTAGAAGGAGGATTTAGTCTGGCAGTAGTCTAGCAGCAACAAGCGCATTGTCTGAGGAGAATGTTCAAAAGCAAATAAAACGAGGGGCCTCGGCAAAGTCCGATCTTCCTCCCCCAGTCGCTCTTTTGATCTTTCTCTTCGCACTTTCCAGTGCTACTGTCTCAATCACTGTCACCATGTTCGGACGTTTAACAGGACTCACACTCCTGACCGGCGTTTTGGCCCTTGCTCCCGCCAATGGCAACTGCGCTTGTCGCTGTATGCCCGGCGACGAGTGCTGGCCGTCTACGTCTGTCTGGTCGCAGTTCAACGAGACCATTGATGGCCGACTTGTAGCTACCGTACCGCTGGGTACGCCCTGTCACGGCGAGACCTACGATGCGGAGGTTTGCGATGCCTTGAAGTCAGAGTGGACGCTCCCTGAGCTACAGTAGGTTATTATAAATGATTGCAAGCTTTAAAGAAACTAACATCTCCAGCTACGTCACTTCATCCTCCATCATGGCCCCCTTCTTTGCCAACGGCTCCTGCGATCCCTTTCACCCCGTCGAGAAGCCCTGCACCCTGGACAACTACGTCGTCTACGCGGTCAACGTCACCAAGCACGAGCATGTCTCCAAGGCGATCCAATTTGCCAAAGAGCACAACCTGCGCACGGTAATTCGCAACACTGGCCATGACTACAACGGCAAGTCGACTGGTGCCGGTGCCCTCGCAATCTGGATGCACAATGTCAAGGACATCGAGATCAAGGACTATGAAGATGTGCGATACAAGGGCAAGGCAATCAAGCTTGGCGCTGGTGTGCAGGGGGGAGAAGCATATGCTGCAGCGGATGCCCAAGGACTTCAAGTTGTTGGTGGCGAGTGCCCGACTGTTGGTATTGCTGGAGGATATTCCCAGGGTGGTGGTCACTCCGCATTGGGCTCCAAGTACGGTCTTGCGGCTGATCAAGTCCTGGCTTGGGAGGTTATTGATGGCAAGGGCAACTTTATCACGGCCACCCGCGACAATGCCTACCATGACCTGTTCTGGGCACTGTCTGGTGGAGGCGGTGGTACCTATGGAGTTGTCTGGTCCATGACCTCCAAGGCGCACCCTGGCACCCCTGTTTCTGGATTTAATTTGACCTTTACCAGTGATGGGATCTCGCAGGACACGTTCTACGACGCTGTTACTCTGTACCATGAGACCCTCCCCTCTATTGTTGACGCCGGTGCCATGAGCGTCTGGTACTTTACCAACACCAGCTTCTCCATCTCTCCCTTGACCGGTCCCGAAATCCCCGTCGCGAAGCTGAATGAACTAGTCAAGCCATTCCTCGATGGCCTTGACAAGCTTGGTATCACCTACACCAGCTACTCCAAGCAATTCCCTACCTACCTTGAGCAGTTCAGCACCATGCAAAGCGCCATCGAAGTTGGCACCGCCCAGTACGGCGGCTACCTGATCCCACGATCTGTCGTCCTTGAGAACAACAAGGCTCTCACAGAGGGCTACCGCCACATCACCTCCCAAGGCGCCACCTTCATCGGCGTTGGAATCAACGTCAACAAGACTGTCTCAGGAGACGTCTACAACGCCATTCTCCCCGCGTGGCGTGAAACCCTCATCGACACAACCCTCACCACACCCTGGGAATGGGACGCCGACGAGGCCATGCTCGAGCAGCAGCGCAAGATGACAGAGGACTACATCCCGACTCTCGCAGCCCTAGCACCCAACTCGGGAGCCTACATGAACGAAGCCGACTTCCAGCAACCAAACTGGCAAGAGACGTTCTACGGAGTTAACTACCCTACCCTGCGAGCCGTCAAGGCCTACTACGACCCCGAGGATGTCTTTTACGCTCCTCAGGCAGTTGGTTCGGATGAGTGGGTAGTCGGTGAAAAAGGCCGGCTTTGTCGGGTGTAGATACCCCTGTCAATAATGCATGAGTAGTAGCCTAGCGTACCATAACTTAGGAGTAAGCACTACTCGGGAACGCCGACGGGAATACGAGATGGAAGACTGAAGATTCTGTAGATTAACCCTGGTGGCTTGGATGGGTCCACCGAGCGTACCACTACCACCCTGTACATAATTCTCAGACGCACATATATTACAATTACAGTATTAAGTTCTTAGACGGGCCATTTTCCTCTGATTCCTTGGGGCTGAAATGGTGGAATTTCAAATGCAGAGAAGCAATTCGGCGCTGATGGACACCGAGCACCGAATCCCCTGTCCATGAGATAACAAGTCAGTCTGTATGCTTCTATATTGTCATGGACCGCCACTTTCGTATCCTCGTATACTTTACCCTTATTCTACTACTTATAATGTTAGTGCTGACTGCTAATGCACTGAACAACACAAAGAAAATAAAACCCGAGGCCGAGGGCCCAGCAGCCCCATAGCCCCAGCACTAACTTCCAAGTCGCCCCCAAGCGGGATATCCCTTACTACTCTAGGCACTCACCAGGCAGATCGCGCTGATCCTGTGGCCGCCAAACTCAAGTTCGTCATTCTGGACGTTCCTGACTCGTGTGTAATGCCTTTGTCACTTGCTAGTCTGTTATACTTTGATCCTTGATCCTTCGATGGGGAGTTTGCCATGCGCTTCCTGCTTAGATAGCACTAGGTAACACTAGGGCTATCATTAGTGTCTGCTGGTGACTACTGTTGGGGGATGACGACGAACCTGGCCCCCGGTCCTGCACTCCTGCTAGTGAATCTGAGCGCGGATTCTCGGCGGAGATGCAACTCTGCAATCTGCTGCGATGCCCGAAGCGAAGGAGTGCTAAATGTTAAACTATCACCTTGTAGTCCCGGCTCTACGTTGCGCCCCCAGCGATCGCCCGGGTCCTTAGACTCTTTTCTCGTCTGCTCTTGTCCTTGTCCTTGTCCTTATTCTTGACTTGAATGTGGCTGTGGGTTGGTTGAGGATTTGTATTGATCCTGCCTTGCCTTGCGGTCCTCCTCTCTTTTATCACCCCTCTCCTCCTCGATCTTACTCCGTTCCTTCCCTTCCTTTCCTTCCCTTCTTGTCCGTTTCAATCTCGGTCCATATACCCAATTCAACTTCTCTACATTCCTTTACAAACTCTCCCCTCCCTTCTTTATAAATTCAATGGAGCCATGGGCTGGGTCTACAACCTCCACAAGCCAGACCCGAACGACCACATATCGCTCGTCATCGGGCTGTGCATTGCCTTCTCGAGCGTCGCGCTTCTGGCCGTTGCAGCGCGATTTCATGTGCGCATCTGGGTGAAGAAGAATGTTTGGGTTGATGACTATGCGGCGCTGTTTAGTTCGGTGTTTGGGATGGCGTATGCGGGGTTGGCTGTTGCTCGTATGTCCCTTTTTCTTTTGTCTGCGGTGGTTTTGGATATGGGACAAGTTGAGTGTTGGTGCGGTGCTAATTGGTGTTTTGTGTGCAGAGACGAGATGGGGGTTAGGACTTCATCCGGAGTATACTCCAATGGAAAATATCAAGGCTTTTGGCAAGGTATGTTGACCCTATACCCCTCCAAACCATCAATTGAAACAGTGCACTAATCCCTATTAAACCCAACAGATGCAATACGCCGGTGGCCCAATCTACACCCTCGCCCTCCTCGGCTTCAAAATCTCCCTGTTAACCTCGTACCTGCGCATCGGCGGCTTCGTGCACTCCTACCGAATGGTCATCCACGGCGCAATCATCGCGTGCGTAATCAACCAGGTTATATTCACCATCGTACTCTCAGTCGGCTGCAGACCCGTCGCCAAACAGTGGGACCAGTCGATTCCGGGGACGTGCATTGATACTGTTGCCTCGTATTATGGCCTTGCCGGGACGAGTTTGATCTTCGATGTTATTATTATTGCATTGCCGCTGCCGATTTTGGCACGGTTGAAGTTGAAGATGAGGCAGAAGGTATTACCACTTCCCTACCTAGAATGTGCAGAAGAATGGGAGGGATACTAATGATACGGTGCAGGTCCTCCTAGGCGTCCTCTTCGGCCTCGGCTTCTTCGTAACCATAATCCAGATCATCCGCATCTTCACAGTCGCGAATCTAGAAACATACGCGAACAGCGAGTCCATTATCATCTGGTCTGATGTGGAGATATCTCTCGGAGTACGTTCCCTTAAACCCTATCCCTCCCTCTACCATTTATAGCTGCGGATCCTAATTATGCGCAGGTAATAATCTCCTGCGTCCCAACATACGGCCCCTACTTCCGCGCCTTCAAAATGAACATGTCCTCCTACCGGCGTCGCGCAACGAACGGCGCCTCCTCAGGTTTCGGCCAAACATATGGTCTTTCCTCCCGCGCAACAAACGGGAACACGCAAACAGGCTCTCATATTCATAATGTTACGGGGACGGGAGGGAAACATACAAGCCGGGTCTATGATAGCAGTATACCCGTTACCGGCACCGTGGGTGTTAAGCGCGGGTTCAAGGGGAATGAGAGCGAGGAGAGTATATTGGCAAGAGATAGCGAGAGTCTTGATGCTGAGAGGGGGATTGGGAGGGCTGTTACGAGTCATGGTGATCATGGAACTGGGGCTGGGATAAGGATTGCGACGGAGGTGAGGGTTGAGAGGGGGCCGAGGGATTGACCTTACCTTACCCTAGGTCTCTGGTATCGTTGGTGGGCTTCAGTCTGATATCTGAAGTCTTGGGCTGGATTGGTCGTTTTGTTTTTCTGATAGCGATATACCTTCTTGTACACTCTCTTTCTACTTTTCTGTTCGGTTCGGCTTGCTTTGGTCTATTAGGGTATGGTTTTCTTGGGCTTGGAAGATTCGGTCGTTTATTTATATATATCATGAATAATGCTATTATACGATATGAAGCTCACATATGGAGCGGCATATATTTCACTTGACCCTTTATCTCACATCATTACTGCTAGCTTACATCCGTTCCACATATGCGTCTACTAGGTACGGAACTTTAACTTGAATAGGCTCGTCCATTCAGCAGTCGGCCTTTACCAAGGTAGACAAATGGCTCCGCGTAATTATGACGCCACATTTCTCATTAAGTATGAAGATAGAGGTACTTCTTAAGACCGTTGCTCTCTGCGGAGATTTGTGTTGGGGCCAGAGGCGAGCTATCTCAGTAAGCAGGTTGGTACGTTGCGTCGTAAATTATAAATGCAACGGCAATGCCTTTAGGGCTGACTACGTAGGTACCTAGGTACGGTAGGGCCATTCATGCATGTCATCAGCTTTCCCTGCAACATTGATATACCGTAAATAGAACACATCTAAAGGCTATTTTAGCTCGTTCGATAAAGGTACGTCGGACTATGAAGAATACGAAAATGATATACTGAGAAACCACTGCCCTTCTTATTCAAGAAGCAGGTGTCTCAGCGCAGGACCTAGATCGGTTTGTCTCGCAGGGAGTACCATTGGAAGAGTCTACGGCTTCTTAGGGTAAGAGGCCAACCGCGCCCGGGTGTTTAGTTGATAAGGTACTAGGAGGAGCGGCAGTATTCTACCAAGTCTTCATCCCAGGAAGTGCTTAGATTCAAGGTAACTGTAACGAATGCGGTGCAGCCAGATAATGTGCAACGCTGCCAGCCAGCTGACGAGAGTATACACTATCCCCTCCAAAACTTCCCTTCCCCAAAACAAGTTCAAGTTCAGAACCCTACGAACAGCTATCACTCCCAGCAACAAACGTCCCATCCGAATTCTCACAACCACACTCCCCCGTATTCGGGTCCTTAATACAAGTAGTCCCATACCCAGTACTCTCACCCTCATCACCCCAGTAAAAGACCCAGTAGTCCTCGTCCTCTGTCAATTCTGAGCTAGTGGGAGCAGTACAGGTGTAAGCACTGCAAGTGCCGTAGGGGGCGCCGTTGTTCTCGTCGTATTGGTGGTCCTGCTCGAAGACGGCGAAGGTCTGGGTTTCGGATGTGCGTGTGTTGTGGCTGCATTCTGCGGCCTGGATTGCGTTGGAGACTTTGGCGGCTGAATTGAAGATGGGAGGTTAGTAGGATGGTTGCCGAGGGTAGAGGAAGAGAAGAATATTTACCGTCGCAGTTCAGGCTGCTGGGTTTGTAGCCCTTTGTGTTTGAGGAGGCTGGGTCGAGGGTTGCTGTGACGAGGGCCGGGGCCGCGAGGGCTGCGAGGAAGGTGATGAAGTGCATCTTGAACGGAATCTCTTTCAATTGTCTGAATAGAATCAAGGTTGAGATAATCTTTGATAGTCCGATCTACCAATGTCAATCCCGACGGCAGATCACCCTTCTTATACCCATCCCAACAACAGCCCATCTCAGGAGTACCTCGGTCTCGACCACATACCTCAAGTCTAGAACAAGGTCAAACAAACCTCCTTACTCTGTCTGTAACTAGGGCACGTCACAGAGTGAGATGTGAAGGGGCTTTTGCGGGTTGGTCCCACTTGGCTTCGTGTCGGTGGGTTTCAGACTAAAGCTTGAAACAAGGTTAATTTTCTGGACATGTCATTGTTTTGACGGTTGGATTGGAGAATGAAGGTTATAAACGATTAAGGAGGAAAGTCTATTAGTATGCTCATCTTGTTGCTGGTCTTGAGACTGTGACTTACATTGCTTCTTCGACAGTTTATCCTTGGAATCACAGGCCCTGGACCCCTATTTAAGGTTCTGCACCTCTCATGCCACGCACAGACTGTTCTACCCTAAGCGAGAAATATCGGGCAGAGTCGTAATATTGCCTGACGTATACTACGGGTTGACAGCTGGAACTGTCTCGGGTAGGGCTTCCGTACCGTACTCTCCGCATTCACTCAAGGCCCAACCAGAGGCCTGAGCCCTAGGTAGCTACCGAAATCTGTGCCGAGGACCAATACCCCCAAGGCAGATTGCAACAAGAAAGATGTCGAATCCTCCATCTCGTACGTTCTCTCTTGAAGGAGGTGTTTACCGCAACCGAGAACCCGGGCCTAACGTACCCACCCTCGTGCTTGCAGATATTGGTAGTCGTATCATGAGTCTAGACGATGCGTTCGATTAGGAGTACACAAGCCTGGCGTCTAGGTGGACTCAGCATTTTGATTAGTTGTGGAGGATATAGCTCGAGGAGGTGTGTGTATGTGTATCTATCCGTGCCTTTTTGCGGCGGTTGGGTGCGCCACGCATTCTTCGTAGTCACACATTCTTCGTAGTTTTCAGTATTCTGAATACTATTACTGCTTGGAGCCACACAACATGCCTAAATCCTCTCATTTTGATGAATCCCAAATGAGCAAGGCATTCGCCAAGGTTACATCTGAAAAAAACCGAATATCGCGAAGATTGCGCGTGATTTTAACGTGTCTCCGACCACCCTACAAAGCCGCCTAAAAAAAGCGAAAACACCAGCTACACTAACTCCATCAAAGAGGAACGCGCTACAACCATATCAGGAAAAGGCTTTGACCAATTGGATTATACAAATGCGAAATTGGGCCCTCCCACCAACTGCTTCTCTTATACAGTTGTGGGCAAATCAGGCAGTTGCCCGCGCGGGCCAGCCAGGGAAGCAAGTCAGTAAGATGTGGGCCTATCGGTTTGAAAAGCGTATACCAGCACATCTAGGCCTCGCGCCAGTAACCCAGAAGACTAAGTAATTACGGCGGATACAGGCTGTCAAGGTGCGGGCTCAGGAGTGTATTCAGAGCAGGCTAACGAAGTAGATACACGGGCAGAACGCAGGATCGGGCTATCAGACAGGTGCCTAGTATAACAAGACGTCGCTCAGAGATCAGGAACAGGATCAACACCAGAGTCGAGGAAGTATCGGTCAACCAGGCGGTCAGAGCAGGCAGAATCTCGCGATCCTCATTCCGGGCACGGTGCCCGGAGTGAGGCTCCAAGCTGGCACCGTGACACCTCTCGCAATTTCTACTACTGTAGCTCTTGCTTTAAAGTGGTATATTCAAACTTCGTGGCATCTAAGAGGTGCTCAGGAATGAAAAGGAAATAAGAAATGGTGTTCCTGCAATCATCACCTATTTATTTCCAAAAACAGACGGTATTGTTTCATAGTAAATCTGTACAAAGTTCTTCAGAATAATAAAAAAAAAAAATTAAAAAAAAAACCATCATCCCTCGCCCGCCCTTCTCAATATACCTCTTTCTCTCGCGACCTAAAGCTTGAAAAGAAGGCTATAACCACTTGGCGATTAGCCGATTTTCTCGTGTATACAGCATGGGTACGTACAACACCTCATGATCAATAGCTCAGAACAGCATCGACCTTGATTCTCTTTTCTATCGGTTCCCTGCACAGGTGACATTGTTGGATTATCTCCGCGCAGTATGCACAGCAGACGTGCCCGCAGCTTGAGAAACAAGTATCAAGGTCCATGTCCATACAAATCGCGCAAACGGTATCGCGATCGGCCTTTTTGTTGCGTTGCGAACGGTGGCATAGAATATGAAGAAACTTTCGCAGAGCCGTTTTGATAGATGAAGAGGACAGAACAGTAGGCGGGACGGGCTATATCTTCTCTCTCATTGATATCATTGTCATCGAGCTGATCAAGCTCTTCGTTCTCGCGTTATATTATCGAGCTTTTCAGTCAGTGATCTTACAGAGAGTCATAGCCACCACAGTCGTTCTTGCGTATATTCTTTTTGCCCCATCCAAGTGAAGGCAGGCTAAAGCTCAAGGTACTATCACTGCTGCTCGACTTGTTTATAGCGTTTTCCAGGGATCTTACGATATCACCTATATGTCACCCCCCAACACTTTTGGTAAACCCTCCTAACCGCTTATGCACAGGGGACGGTGTTCCGTTATCTATCTTCCTTGTTTGAGGGTTCGTGGGGGCAATGCTCGACCTTCCAATAACATACAAGCCCATTGCAGCCTGGTTTCGCAACATTACAGGCCAACGATCCTCCGATGAGCGGCATCAGACCCAGGAAAGAAGCCCACATAGTTGGTATCATCGGCACACGTTTGCCAGACGCAGAGTATTTCGCCACCCACTCGATCTTCCGACGGACGAATGCACCAGGAATATAACCAGTACGAACACTACGACGACGGGGACTACCTTTAGCCAGGGAATGTCTGCTGCAGATGCTACAACTGCTATATAACGGGGCGGGCTTACCATTTATATATGTATTTGTCTATACGCAAAACACCTTGATTTGGTTAACAGCATTTTCTAACCACTTGGTGCTTGTATGTGAATTGCAAAGCTGTAACGAAGGTCTGCATCAACTAGATACAAACATCTCTGCTCCGGGGAGGCAACCTAGCCTGTGGCTGCTGGAGGATTCGACTAAGAACACTCATCCTTCCTCCTCATCCCACAAGCACAAACATCCTTCGCAAACTGCTCCTCCCCCTCCACATCTCCATGCAACTGCTGCCTCCTCTGCGCAGGCCAAATCTCCCTAACCTGAGTAACCTCCTCATTCCAATGCTCCCTCAGTTGCGTCTTAACCAAGTCCTTAAAATAGCGCACCCCGCCCTCCCTCTTCTCATGCAACGGCCCATGCACATAAACGCCCGAATCCAAATTCTTCTGCACGCCATTACAAAGATCATAATCCTCCAATTCAATCCCCTCGAAGAACGCTGCCGCGCGATCAAATGCTTCCTGTGGGGAGGCCGGGTTGCGAAAGACCTGGTACTCGGTCGTCACTGTTGTCGCGGACGTCGGGACAACGCGCATGATGAAGAAGTACGGCGTCGAGAGGTTCACGGACGTATTGGGAAAATTGTACGTGAAGGCGCCGTTGCCGAAGTACTCGAAGTCTGCGGGCTTGATGTCGTCTCTGTTGGGCGGGAAATGCTCGAAGCGGCCTGAGTACGGCGTGACGCTGTACCGGTCTAGATTGGTGATCTTTGTTATGCCGGGGTGCGAGGCTTTGCAGTGGTAGCACTGCACATACCATAACACGTCAGTAAGTACTCATAGTCAATGTAGGCTGGTAGAAGGTAGGTAGGTAGGTAGGTAGGTAGGTAGGTAGGTAGGTGGGTAAGTAAGTACCTCATTATAATTCTCCCCCACAACCTTCCAATTATACTTCCCGTTCGTCGTCCAAGTCCGATGATAGACGTACTCGTCGAGACTAAAATCCTTCAACCTTTCCTGCTTGTCCGTCCCCCTATTCATCTTCTCCCAAGGAATAGAAGGCGTCTCCGCTGCATCAAAATTCACCCACACGAAACCCGTTTTGTCAACGTGCGTGTGGATCTTGAAGAGGCTGTACTCGCCTGCGTCAAAGCCAGCCATGTCTTCAAATTTCGGCGCCTTGGTGAGTTTGCCGTCGAGGTTGTAGGACCATCCTATTACCCTCCATTAGTACGGATACACTGAATTCCTAAGATGGGTGAGAAGGGCATGCGAAGCTACCATGATACCCACAACTCAAAATCGACCTCTTCCCCTGGTCCGGTGCATCCTTGTCAATAAGCGGGTACGCGCGGTGCCGGCAGACATTATGGAATGCCTGGATTGTACCCTCCTTGTTCTTAATAAGGAGGAAGTCGAAGCCTGCTATCTCGAAGCGCAGGTAACTTCCTGTCTCGGGGAGACGGAGCCGGTGTGTGGTTAGAAGCCAGTGCTTGGAGAAGATGGCGCGGCGCTCGAATTGATAGAAAAGGGGCTCCGTGTACCACGAGGCAGGGAGATTGCCTTCTAGGATTGGTTTTGCTGTGTCGGATTGGGGTTTGTCGGTTGCAGAGGAGGAAGTGAAGCGGTTTTGGAGTGCGTTGAGCATGGTGGTGGTCTTCAGATGAGTCTCAGAAGATATTGTATAGAAACTTATTTCAGTCTAATATTGAAGGGAGTTCGGTTCTTGACGATGAGGAAACCATGAAAGTTGGTGAGGATATCGTCTCCTTTTATCTTTCTCGTTCCCTCCTACATTCTTATCTATATATACATCCTTTTACGTGGAAATGCATCGCGAAAGCATCCTTACTTGCTGCATGCTGTGATACTGCTTAGCAGACATTGTATACATTGATATAGATAGAGACAGGCACTATCCCTGCAAACCTTATCGATGAGGCTTGGCTTCTTCAACAGGTTTAGATCTGAAATAAGTCCTTTTTCTAGCCTCGACTCCAAATATGCGGGTATCATGCCGGGCATCAGAAGATAGGCCTTGGGTCCGAGGGTCTTGGAGGCGTTGGTTGGAGATAAGTGCGTTCATCACCCAATCAGGGCTACAACGCCTTTCCTGTCCTAATACGGTAATACTCTGCATCAGGAGGGGATCCGAGCCTGACTACATACCTATGGTACTATCTAAGCTTATCGCTGCCACTTGCTCGTCCTGTAGCTCTCAAGTTTTCGCGCAATTCAACAACAAAATGTCTACATCGCCAGACGGCATCTATGAACCAGGCATTGTCGACCCGGGCTTCCCGGTCACCAATTCTACGAAGCCGTTTTGGCTCTCGCAGCCTTTGGAAATAAGCAAGCTCCAGTCACCATGGGCTTAGGAAGTTGATATAATTATTATCGGCTCAGGGATGACCACCGTGAGTTTAACCTGTTCACTCTACGCTTGCAGGCCAGGGGCAAAGATTGTTGTTATTAAAGCCCGGGATCTCTGCTCTGGCGCAACTGGTCGCAATAGTGGTCACTGTAAGGTCATGAGTCTGGGGGTTTAATTTAAGAGGCAGGAAGTATATAGAATAAAGGAAGCTTTAAAGGTCATGCACTTTAAGCATATTTATCTAGAGGAAATGGGTAAATGCACCAGAGAGAATAATATTAAATGCAATCTGAGACTCCATGAGGGCGTGGACGTCTATCATGACAATCATACCTTTGGACGCGCAGTTCGTGCCCTGGAGGACATGCGGCGCCATGCACCAGACCTTGGAGTGAGGTACATAGTCTATACCTTACAAGCAGATCTTAATGCAAGACACTGCCCAAAAGAGAGCGTTAAAGCAATTGGAATGCCATCTAGGTCCGCATGGCCATATAAATTTGTAACAGGACTCTTTAAGAAGTATATTATCAAGAACAACCTGAACATCCAAACAAATACTATTATTACTAGTATAGAGGAAAGCAACAACTTTACAACTATGCATATAACACGTGGGGCTATAAAATTACCAATAGTCATCCACACCACGAACGCCTGGATAAGCCATTTGGTCCCTAAATTGCGGCTATTTATGTCGCCTGTCCGCGCAAATGTCCAGCGTCACCTTCCTCCTAAGTCAAAATCAATTACCATTAACAACTCCCTCTGGCTCTGCTATGCAGAACACGACTATAATTATATGGTCTAATGTTTAGACAGCTCGTTCATTCTGGGTCGCGCAAATACTGCTCGCCGCGCGACAACCAACAATAGTAACATGGATGTTCTGCCGCAAATCCACCTGTGCACTGTTGTCCCAACATTGGTTAACTTCTAGACAGAAACCCAAGGCGCAACAATAAAGATCACGCATGCGTGGAGTGGCTGCGTTGCATTTACGCAGGACGGAAACCCATTCGTCAGGAAGTGGCCTGGCCCAGGGCGGAAACATCAATGGGTTTGCGGTGCGTATCAAGGGATCAGGATGGTAAGGGCTTTTAGGTCAGCGCAGGCGTTGGCGAGCATGATTTTGGGTGAAGACTCGAATGGCTCGAGCTCTTTCCCTCAGTCAATGATTGTAACCAGGGAGAGACTTGGGAGATTGGAGGGGGTGGTAAACATGGCAAAGCTGTAGATATTGGGCCTCGAAGAATGCTTTATGGTGCCAGAATGGTCAAGTTTCAGATATGGAAATAGTATGAACCTAAGTATATACTATAGATTCAAATGAAAGGCTCTTGAATGGCGCTTGGATGCAACTGTTGGCCGTACACGCCAAATACGTAGTGGGAAGGGGCGATTCAAAGCTTGAGGGGAACGATACTGCGCATCCAGGGAAGGAGCCAGCTGTTAATGCACCGGAAGGAACAACATTTTCAGTTCCAAGTGTCCACATGGCGGATACCATAGGGTGGCGGAAATCCAGCGGGAGGTTTGCAGCCAACATCATGACGCACAACCTCCCTAGTCACTCCGCACGCTCCTACCTGAATAATGCAAAAGCTCATTGGCTTAATAATACCGTCACCTACAGTTTATCTTGATAGTCGGCTTATCTTGGCCCTATTAGAGGCCATGATAGGCTGCTTACCCCAACAAGTGCGGAGAAGATAAAGGGATCCATCCCTTACCTCCACATGGCTCTTTAACGCACCTCACACTTTTGACCAGGCTGGTAGTATACCCATACTTTATTATAGCTTAAGTGACAATGGAACATCATGTTTTTACCCTTGCGCAGCCAAGACGCAGACGGCCTGTCAAGAAGTCATTCTTTGGATGTGCGAGATGCAAGGCTAGAAAGGTGAATGCCAGCTTTCTTTATGGTCGATAATAAGATACTAATTTAATAGGTACAATGTGATGAGACAAAGCCAAACTGTGTTAAATGCAGTGAGAAGGGCTTCACTTGTCCTGGTGTCTTGCAGAAGCCCAAAATCCGGTGGTCCACCAAGCATGAACAATACCCCAGTGACAATGAGCCGTTACCTACCAAAGGCGCCATTTCACCACCGAGACTATCTTCAGACACACCGTTGCCATTTTCCTCTGTTGATGAAAGCAGTTTGGGAGAGGCGACTGTTTCAGTGGCAGATTTGGATGCGGTTCCAGCTCTTCCGAATAACTTAGCGCTTTACGATCACGCCATCTTGGAACTGTTCGAGAGCAATTCCCCAGTCGAAACAGCCTCGCTCTCGTCTTTTCAGCAGAATAGCGATGGCAATGATGATACTGAAGCCCGGGACAGAAGAAGTCCGGTTCCAACAATCAAATCTCTAGAGCGGATTCTATCGCAGTCGCGCCTTCCGGGCCTTCAGTTGTTGAACCTGAAGAGCGAGCTGGTGGGCACCTACTTTACTATTGTCTGTCCCATATTCTTAATATTTAACTCCAAAGCAAATCTCTTTTAATCTTTCGTGAGCGGTAAATGGCAGTACTCCATCTTAATATTCTACGTGCTACTTAGCATGGCTGCGGCAAAGCTAAAGTGGCAGAAACCTGATATAAAATTTCAAGCTTTGGAGTACTAATTACTAGCCCTGTCAAGTCTTTACACTAATGCATCTAGGGCGTCAGGTTGGACTACCAAGCTTTTATTTATTGTGCTCATGCTTGGACTTAGTACTTGCTAGTAAATATCACTAACCTGGGAGCTGTGTATCTACAAGCTATGCAAAGCACCATGGCAGATAAGGCAGTTCAGCTTTAGCTTGCTTCCAAGCCACATATTCTCAAGTTTTTTTAAACAGCTGTAATATATTGGAAGATGGTCGTGTGCTCTATAAGCAACAAGGTTTTACTACATGGCCACGGGAAGCTAGGGTTCTCACAGCCACTGCCAGATAAGACCAGCATGAACAACGCCCTGGTATTACAGCCCCAAATGGCGCGAATAATGCCTTATCCATGGGCAGGAGTTGCCTTGGCACTACAAGAACTCTTTGCCCGTGTAGCACAGCATATCCAAAAGGTTCAGCCATTCCATTCCAGGTCTACGCTTGCAGCGGACACTTTCGTGGAATCCCTAGACAAACTGGATAAGGAAATATGGTTGCTAAACTTGCCTGTGCTCCACAAGATAGTAAATACAGGAGACAAGGATACCCTGGCTATTAATCACCTCCTGCTTGCCAAGGCCTACATGTTTGCTACCCTCTATTAAGTATATGTGCCTTCCAGCGCCCCCACCGCCTTCGGCGATGGGTGCGCCACGCATTTTTCGTCGTCACGCAATTTTCGTCGATTTTAAATAATATAATACTTTTACTTTCTACATCCACAAAACATGCCTTCTAATCGTGAAAAATACAAAACTCAAGTAAGTAAAGCCGTCGCTTTCGCCCAATCTCAAAAAAAACTAAATATCGCAAAAATTGCACGAGAATTCGCGGTCTCTCCAAGCACGATAAAAAGCTAATTATAAAAAGCAAAATCGCCAGCAATACCAACCATAGACCACAAAAACGCCTTAAAGCCATACCAGAAGAAGGCCTTGATCAATTGGATTATAAAAATGAATTCCTGGCACCTCCCACCAACTCCTTTTATTATACAGACGTGGGCAAACCAAGCGCTTGCCCGCGCGGGGTCTCCGATAAAGCAAGTTAGTAAGATGTGGCCATTTCGATTTGAAAAGCGCTTTCCTGCCTATCTAGACTTTGCGCCGGTAAAGCAAAAGACCAAGGAAGTAAAGCATATTCAAGCAGAAGACGCAGGGCTTCTAAGTTACTGGTATGACCAGCTAGAAAGGCTTCTTCATAACATTCCTGCCCGCCTTGTATACAACTTTAATAAGTGCGGATTTCAACCTGGTCAAGGCCACTCTTGCAAGGTTTTTGGTGGCTTTTACTGTAGTAATATTCCAGAGGGTAAGAGAGGTAAAAATATTACTGCAGTAGAGTGTATTTGTGTGGATGGTTGGCATATAGACCTGTTTTTTATATTTAAAGCAAGTAAAAGCTTTATGGAGTGTTGGTATTAAGGCAGCAAGGCCTTACCAAGTAATTTAATAACCACGATCTCTCCAAATGGCTGGATATTAGACAAACTGGCGCTTGGCTGGTTAATTAAATTTAATCGGGCTACAAAGGATTATACAAAGCAAGGCAAGAAGTAATATCTAATATTTAATGGCCATGGATTACACCTCACGCTTGAATTCTTACAATATTGCGAGGATAAGATAATTATTCCCTTTGGATTCCTTCCCCATTCAACGCACCTTTGTCAACCACTTGACGGGAAGCCATTTTTAAATTATAAGCAGCAATTCCGGCTTATAAATAATGACTTATCCTTCTAGGGCGGCCAGCCGTATGGGAAGAATAAATTCCTTGAGGTTATTTAACCTGTACGCGTGAAGGCCTTCTCACAGCGCATTATTCGTGAATCCTTTAAAGATCGTGGTATCTGGCCAGTTAATAAAGTTCCTATTATCGAGTGACTTCAGAGCAATTTGCTGGATGATATACCCAATATATCTGTACCAGAGCTCCGCGGGAGTGCTACACCACCTCAATTACTGTCTTCTTGTTAGGGGTTGATATGTTTGTACTAAACTATACCATGCCTATATACACGAAGGGTCTGTTGAAGAAGAAGAGGTACAGGCGCTGTGTGCGGAATAAGAAATGGAGGGCAGTAAGCGAGGGTGGGTCATCGTACGAGGTCGCGTAGCGACCGAGTTCTGTCTCTTAGGGCACCTCGTACGAGGGGCCCATAACACTTCTAGCATTGAAAATAGCCCTCCAGCAACAATTAAAGCGCTTAAAAGAAACCAGGCAAAGATCATGAAGGAAACAATTGAGTTTTCAGAGAAAATGAAGCGGAATTTGACCAGGACTTTTGGATCAAAAAATAGCGAATTCGTTGTTGTATAGCTTTATTTATTTAAAATCGACGAAAATTGCGTGACGACGAAAATGCGTGGCGCACCCATCGCCGAAGGCGGTGGGGGCGCTGGAAGGCACATATATACAGTCGCGTGCAAAAGTATCCACCAGATCCGCGTCACCGCGTCAACCACGCGATCTTGTCAACTTTTTCATTCAACAATGGCGACACCACGAAGGCCTCTGGCGCCTTTAAATAATAATATTATTAAAGGCCCTGAGTTGACGCCTTATGAAAGAGGAAAAATTGTTGGATTATCGCTAACTCTGCTCTCTAGAGATAAGATTGCTGTGGAGCTTAAGATTTTGACAAATATGGTTTGGTACACCCTTGACTAAACTTCAAAGCAACAAGATGGCAAATTAGTTCCACGCGCCGGTTGACCCAGAATTTTAAATATTAGAGAGGAGAAAACCATTTCCATTTAATTCGCGCGAATCCCTTTATTTCCTACGGAGATATTTGAGCTTAAACCTGTTAGAACGTGTGGACCAACGACGGCCAATCAATCAGAAGCTACGACGATGTGATACAACGACGCTAGGAAAATGGTTGTTCCGAACTGAACATGCCCAACATGCCCGGACGGCATGACGAGGATGACCAGGATCATGCCCAGCATGCTCCCAGAGCATGATGAGGATGATGGCCAAGCAAGCTGCTCATGCCTTGAGAGCTTGACGGGCAGGATGAGGCAGATATTTCACCCTCAGGTGAAATACCCCGCCAGGGTATAAAAGGACGCTCATTGCCTCCTGTATTTACTTCTGTCT